>NW_007729736.1:293925-307413 GCF_000696425.1 Galeopterus variegatus
CCCCTTTTTTTTTTTTTTTTTTTTTTTTTTTTTTTTTTTTTTATTAATCTAGCTAATGGTTTGTCTATTTTATTTTTCTCAGAAAACCAACTCTTATTTTGTTGATCTTTTCTATTGTTTTTTAGGTGTCTATTTCATTTAGTTATATTATGGTCTTTATTTCTTTCCATCTACTACCTTTAGGTTTGGATTATTGTTGTTTTTCAAGTTCTTTGAGGTATAGTGTTAGGACATTTATTTGAAGTCTTTCTGTTCTTTTGATGTAAGCATTTATTGCAATAAATCTGCCTTAGTAATGCTTTTGGAGTTTCCCACAGGTTTTGGTATGATGTTTTTTATTTTCATTAGTTTCTAGAAATTATTTCTTTTCCTGTTTAATTTCTTCTCAGACCCATAGGTCATTTAGGAGTGTATTATTTAGTTTCCATGTATTTGTATAGTTTCCAGAGTTTTGCTTATTATTAATTTCCAATTTTAGTCTATTGTGGTCTGAAAAGATACTTGGAAATATTTCAATTTTAAAAAATTTGCTGAGGCTAGATTTGTGACCTAATGTGTGGTCTATCCTGGAGAATGTTGCATGACCTGATGTAAAAAAAGTATATTCTTTAGTTGTTGGGTGAAATGCTCTGTGTATATCTGTGAGGTCCAGTTGGTCTAACACGTAGTTTAAATCATGTGTCTCTTTGTTGATTTGTTGTATTGTAGATCTGTCAAATACTGAGAGATGGGTGTTCAAGTCACCCACTATTAACGTATTAGGGCCTATTACTTTCTTTAGGTCTAAGAGTGTTTGCTTTATAGATCTGCGTTCTCCAGTATAGGGTATATAATCATATATTTATGATTGGTATGTCTTCTAGCTGGATAGATCCTTTTATAATTGTATAGTGGCCTTCTTTGTCTCTTTTTATATTTTTCTGGTTTAAAGTATTTTATCTGATATATGAATAGCTGCTCCTGCTCGTTTTTGGTTTCCATTTGCATGGTATGTCGTTTTCCATCCCTTCACTTCTAGTCTGTGTGTGTCTCTGTATGTGAAATGGGTCTCCTGAAGACAGCATATACTTGGGTCTAGCCTTGTAATCTAATCAGTCAATCTGTGCCTTTAGACTGGGGAGTTTAATCCATTTGCATTTAGGGGGGTTATTGACAGATATTGTTTAATTCCTGTCATTTGTTTTTTGTTTAGATGTTTTAAATATCTTTTGATCCTTACTTCCCCTTTTATTTCTCTTCTTCAATGTTAGTTGGATATTTGAAGGGGCATGATTTAGCTTCTTGCTCTTTCTCACTGGTATTTTAGTTTTAACAGCAGGTTTTACTCTTTCTTGTGTATCCATAGTAGTGACATTCAGTATTCAGATTCCAGATGCAGGACTCCTTTGAGAAATTCTTGCAGGGCTGGCCATGTGGTGGTGAACTCCCACAAATTTGTTTGTCTGGGAAATACACTATTTATCCCTCATTTCTGAAGGAGAGCCTTGCTGGGTAAAGAATTCTTGGGTGGAATTTTTTTTCTCTTAATGTTTTGAATATATCTTTATACTTTCTTCTGGCCTGTACGGTTTCAGTTGAGAAGTCTGCTGTTAGTTTAGTCTGATAGGAGTTCCCTTATCAGTAACTTGATGCTTTTCTCTTGCTGCCTTTAGAATTCTTTGTCTTTGAGCTTTGCAAATTTGACTATAATGTGTCTTGGAGAGGATCTTTTGGATTGAATCTGTTTGGGGACCTTTGAGCTTCCTGGATTTGAAAGTCTGCATCTCTTTTCTGTTGTTATTTCCCTTAATGGGTTTTCAATACCTTTTCCTTTCTCCTCCCTTACTGGAATACCCACAATTTGGATGTTACAGTGCTTGAGGTTGTCTGCTATCTCAGATTTTCCTCATTATTTTTAATTCTTTCCTTTTTTTGGTCTGTCTGGGTTATTTCAAAAAGACCATCTTTGAGATCTAAAATTCTTTCTTCTGCTTGCTCTAGCCTGCTGCTTAAGCTCTCTGTTGTGTTTTTTATTTCAATAAGTGAATCATTCATTTCTAGGAGATCTGCTACATTCTTTTTTAAGGTTTTAATCTCTTTGTAAATTTCCTCCTTCATATTCTGCATATTTTTTCTTGTTTCCTTTTGTTCTCTAATTGGGTCTTCTTTTATTTCTTTGAGCTTTCTTAAGATCATTGCTCTTAATTCTTTTTCAGACATTTCAAGGATTCCCTGTTCTATAGGATCTGGAATATGAGCATTACTGTCTTCCTTTGGTGGTGTCACATCTTCTTGTTTGTTTGTGGTTCTAGTATTTTTTCATTGATGTTTGGTCATCTGGTAGAGGACTTGCTATTTCTGTTACTCTGGGGTTGGCTATAAGGATAAATACTTCCTCCTCTATTTGCAGGCTCTACTGGTCACTCTTCTTATATCTATGTAGTCCAGTGAGTGGCAGGTTGCCTGTGGAGTGGTCCTGGCTGCTACTGTGGTGGTGAACTGTATTTGTGGTGACAGAAGGTGTGGCAGTATCTATGTTACACCACCTTCACTCCTGTTCTAGCTTTCCATGGCTATAGACTGAGCCCCTGGTGCTTTGCAGGTCTCAGCTCACCTTGGTGCTTTCTGGTCTGTGTGTGCTTCCTTTCCCCCCCTCCCAGGGCCTTAGACTGGCCCCTGGTTCCAGGTTGGCCTAAGGTCTTGGCTCACCTCTGTAGCTGCTAGGCTATGTATGCTTTCTTCCAGGCCTTAGACTGAGTGCCAGTGCTGCAAGGGAAAGGGTTTGGTCTCAGCTCAACTCAGCATCTGCTGAGCTGTGTGTTTTCCCTTCCCCCCGCCCCACCAAGTTTCCTTTTTTCAACATCACCAACAGCATCCGTTTTCTGTCTCTTTGGTAACAGCCATTTCTACTGGAATGAGATATCTCATAGTGTTTTTAATTTGCATTTCCCTGGCGAATATTGATGTGCATTTTTTCATTTGCCTGTTGGCAGTTTGTATTTCTTCTTTAGAGAAATGTCTGTTTAGGCACTTTACCCATTTGGGTTATTTCTTGCTTTGTTTTGTTTTTTGCTGTTGAGTTGTTTGAGTCCCTTATATATTCTGGATATTAGCCCCACGTGTACTGTGTAGTTTGCAAAGACTTTCTCCCATTCTGTAGGTTCTCTGTTTGCTTTGATGATTGTGTCCTTTGCTGTGCAGAAGCTTCATAGGTTGGTGTAGTTCCATTTGTGTATTTTTGTTTTAGTTGCCTCAGCCTTTGTTGTCTTATTCTAAAAAGTAATGCCCAGTCCAATTTTATGTAGCATTCCCCCTATGTTTTATTCTAGAAGTTGCATAATTTCAGGTCTTAAACTTAGATTTTTAATTCATTTTGAGTTGTTTTTCATGAAAGATAGGAGTCTAGTTTTAGTTTTATGCATGTGGAGATCTAGTTTTCACAGCAACACTTGTTGAAGAGGTTGTCCATTCCCCAATGTATATTCTTGGTACCATAGTCAAAAATCAGTTGGCTGTAAATGTGTGAGCTTATTTCTGGGCTCTCTTTTCTGTTCCATTGGTCTATTTGTCCATTTTTATGTAACATCATGTTGCTTTGTTTACTATAACTTTATAGTATATTTTGAAGTCAGGTAGTGTCTTAGTCCATTTTGTGTTGCTATAACAGAAATACCTGAGACGGTAATTTATTTATTTTTTATTTTTTATTTTTTTTGTCTTTTTCTGAGATCAGCCACATGGCGCTCAGCCAGTGAGCACACTGGCCATCCCTATATGGGATCCAAACCCACGGTGGGAGCACTGCTGCACTCCCAGTGCCGCACTCTCCCAAGTGCACCACGGGCTCAGCCTGAGACAGGGTAATTTATAAAGAACAGTTTTATTTGGCTTACAATTCTGGGACAGCTGCATCTGGCATGGGCCTCAGGTTGCTTCTACTCATGGCAGAAAGTGGCAGGCAGCCAGCAGGTACAGGCAGATCACATGGTGAGAGGAAGCAAGAGAGAGAAAGGAGGTGCCAGGGTCCTTTAAACAATCAGCTCTTGTTGGAACTAATAGAGCTAGATCTCACTCATTAATCCCCCTTCCCCAGGGAGAGCATTAATCCATTCATGAGGGATCTGTCCCCATGACTCAATCAGTTTCCAACACTGCCACATTGGGGATTAAATTTCCACATGAGTTTTGGAAGGGACAGCACATCCAAACTCCATCAGGTAGTATGAAGCCTCAAAATGCCAGAACCAGATGGTTTCACTGCCAAATTCTATCAAATATTTAAAGAACTAATACCAATTCTTCTCAAACTCTTCTGAAAAATTTAAGAGGAGGGAATACTTACAAACTCATTCTGTCAGGCCAACATACCCCTCATACCAAAACCAAAATCAGACATAACAACAACAAAAAAACTACAGACCAGTATTCCTAACAAACATAGATGTAGAAATCCTCAACAAAATGCTCAGGAACTGAATCCAACAACACATTAAAAAGATCACTCACCAAGATCAAATGGGATTCATACCAGGGATGCAAGGATGGTTTAACATGCACAAATCAATAAATGTGATACATTGTCAACAGATTGATTTAAAAAAAAAATCATTCCAATAGATGCAGGAAAACATTTGATAAAATTCAACACCTCTTCATAATAAAAACACTCAACAAACTAGGTATAGAAGGAATGTACCACAACACATTAAAACCCATTTACAACGAACCCACAGGTATTATACTGAACAAAAAGTTAAAGGTTAGTCCTCTAAAATCTGGAAAAAGACAAGGATGTCCACTTTCTCCACTCTTATTCAACGTTGTCCTGGAAGTTCTAGCCAGAGCAATAAGGCAAGAGAAAGCAATAAAGAGATTTAAATGAGTAATAAGAAAGCCAAACTATCACTATTTGTGATGACATGAAAATATACATAAAAACCCTAAAGACCCCACTAGAAAATTACTGGGACTAACTGATAAATGCAGTAAAGTGGCAGAATACAAAATCAACATGCAAAAATTGATAGCTTCCTGTATACCAAAAAAGAGTATTTGAAGAAGAAATCAAAAATGTAATCCCATTCGCAATAGCTACCAAAAAATTAAATACCTAAGAGTAAATTTAAACAAGGAGGTGAAAAATATCTACAATGAAATCTATAAAACACTAGTAAAAGAAATTGAAGAAGACAAATAATTGCAAAGATAGCCCACGTTCATGGGTTGGAAGAATTAACATTATCAAAATGTCCATATTACTCAAAGCAATCAACGGATTTAACACAATCCCTATAAAAATACCAATGACTTTCTTCACAGAAATACAAAAGGCAAACTTAAAATTTGTATGGAGCCAGAAAAGACTCCATATAGCCAACACAATTTATTTTTAATATCAGACGGCTGCAACTAAATTCTTAAAGATAAGTTCTAAAGCAAGATTTTATTTGTTAATATTATCATTATTTAGAAGTATTGGATAGCAGTTGTAAGAATGTATGTCCGTTTGATGGGTATTGAGAAGGTATACAAATGTGGAGTCTCACCTAACCTGGTCTAATCTAGCTGTCCTGTTACCCAATGCTCCTCTTTATACACCTGCTGCTCTGACAGGGAACTATGAAAGGTACAAACATCTTGCCTCTTTTAGCCTACATAATGGCCCTTTGCTGATCTTTTTTGAACCACCTAATCTCATTCCTATCATGCCTACTTGTGCAAATCCACATTACCCAGCAAGTCTTATTCCACTGTCACCTCTTTCCTACATATCCCTGATCTTTGGCAATGGAAGGAATTTTCATTTCTCTAAACTTAATTGAACTTCATTTGCACATTATCTCTCAGAAGACATTTACTACATCTTACATTTCATTTTAGTTTTTATGAGAATGCCTTATTGCTCTTAATTTCATGTCTTACTGGTTTTATTTTTCCACTATCAATTTTATTATACCTTGGCTTCCAAATCTGATTTATTTTTATCTATATCCTGGTCACTTAAAATATATCTTCATTAAATTTTAAGTAAGAGGCTGTGGGTTTTATTTATTTATTTTTTTCACAGCCCTTGAATATCTAAAAACATCTTTTTGTTGATATCATATTGATGAGGACCACAAAAAAGCTAATGGTATTTCATCCTGCACATATTTTATTTACTAAAAAAAAATAGCTAATCATTGTATCTTAAATAATGACCATGTCTTTTACTTTGTACACTATGAGCTTCTTTTCATGAATGCATGACAAGCAAGATTTCTTTTTCATTTTGAGATACATTTCTGAGCTCTAAACTTGCATATCCAAAGGCCCCCTTGACAGCTTTTCTTGTAATACATGTCACAGAAACTTTTCACTAGTGCTACTCCTTCCATTATCTTCCCACCTTAGATAATGGCACCATTACCATGCAGTCTCTCTAGACATAAACAGGGAGGCATTTGAAAAAACCTAAGTTGGCATTTTAGTCCAAAGATAATGGAAAATTTTGTAAATTGAATATTTTCAAATGTTAAAATGTGTTGATCTATAAATTACTATATACTATGTAAAAGAAAATAGAACATTTGAAAATAAAACTTTTTAACTACAAAAGAAGCCCTGATCTCTAAAATCAGAGATATCTTTTAAGGATACTAGTCTTTAAAACAAAATAGTGGTAAACAATTACATAGGTAGAGATATTCATTGCTTAATACACAGAAAAATATTTTTATAAAACATATCTTCAAATTATTTTGTTGCCTGCATTTTTATATTTTTCATACCTCTATATTATTTATATGTGTATAGAGACATTATAATTTATTTAAGAGTTTCACACTTGATAGACATTGAGGCATTTTCCAATTATTTATCATTACTGTTGCAAGTAATGATAAATAAGATGATATATACATTTTTAATACAACATCTTAGTACTTTATTTATTACTTCAATAAATATTTACCATCTATTTTTTCTGAAACTAAGTTGTTTAAAACCTCTATAGAGTATTGAAGAATGAGTTAGTCTACTATAGTACCATTGACATATGAACTGTATTCTTAACTGTATTCTAAGATTCATTAGCATCTTAGAACAAAGAAATGGAGAAACCAAGAGATTGAGTCATACAAGGAGCTGTGAAAGGAGTGTTGGACAGGGAAAGAAATATTCGGTTTTGACATATGCATTTTGTTATGCTTTATATGTCCAGGTAGAGATGTTTCTAGGAAAATGGATATATGATCGTGGACCACACAGGAAAATGTGGATCTGAAGACATCAACTTATAAGTGTAATTTAAAGAACGGTATTTTAAATGAGCTTAGGGAATAAAGAAGTGTGAGTCTGGGAAATTTCAAAATTCAAAATTTTAAAAGATGAGAAGGATCCAGCTGATAAAATAAAGTGTGGCATGGAAAATAAATATCCTTTACTCCTTTTCTGCTGTCTGAAAAAGGGGATTATCTTTTTTGTGGCTATATGTTACAGTTAACTGTGTATTAATTTCCAGGTTAATTTTGATAACCTATATAATTTTACAATTTATTTAATTTTTACATTATTGCCAAAACACAACAGAATTTTCTTAGATTTTAAAAAAAATTAGAGATAGCAACAATAGCTGTCGGGCATTAAAAACTAACACCACCTTAAGTGACATTATAAGCAGCGCCATTATGGTCCCAAAAGTGCCTTTTAATGTGGCAGCCTAAGATAGCACCGGGAGGAAATAGGGTGGGAGTGTCTGCGGTAACCTTGCCTTAGCCCTTATTGGCCAAATGCGTGCTTCTGTGCTCATGAACACTGCGTGATTGCAATAGCTAGGCATTGAGACAGGATGCATGCTCTTGTAACCTTTAAGCTGATTGGAGGATGTAAAAAACCTCTCTTCCTCATTTGCCTTTAAAAGCAAGTGCTTGAGTGATAATAAATGGGACTGCTCGACAGAACCCCCGCCACGTCTGAGTGTCCTTTAACTGGCTGGTTGGGGCCGGTGGTTGTGCTCACCTCTCTTCACGACTCTTTTCCCCCATCTCCTTCCAATGGGGACCAGAGGGAAAGAGGAATCCAGGCAATTGGCTCACCCACCAAGGGTGAGACTGATAACAAAGCTAGGGCTGTTCAGGTTGGCCGGCAGTGGACCCGACAGAGTGGTGTCCCATGTGAGGAGTTTTTTAAAACTTGTGGGTGAAAGGCGAGTGAGTGAGCCCCCCAGCTGCTCGGTCCTGAAAGAAGGTCGACAAAGGGTGATCAACCAACGGAGTGTCCCCTGCAACTGCGGTAGTGGCTGTGAAGTAATCTTCCTGCGTGTCAGGGTGAGTACAATAACAGGGGAAAGTCCCTACACTGCTCTGCCCTATTGCTCCCTTTGTCCCTTCCTCACGGGGCGACATGGGAGGCATTGGGAAGAGTGGAAAGAGTGATGAGACAGCCTGCAAGGCTCTAAGGTATACGTTAAAAAGCAGAGGCCTAGAAATATCTGACTCCATGGCCACCAATGCCTGGCGTCATGTGGTGCAGGTAGTCCCTTGGGCACCTTCGTCCAACCTGTTCTTGTATGAGACTTGGGACTGGGTTCACACCCTGGCAAGAAAGAATGATATTAGTCATGGGCTAACCCCCCCTTAGGGTTCTACCTAACCATTCTACCTAACCATTTCTGCCCTAAAGCTCTGCTTCCATCTCGAGCATCAAGAAGAGGCAGAAAGGGACTGGGCACAGTTCGATGAGGAGAGGAAAAAGGAAACAAAGCTGCCAATGCAAGGCCCTGGGCCACTGAGTGAAACCTATGCTCCTACCCTGTACCCTCCTCTGCCAGCATACTCACCCCGCCAAAGATTAGCTGAAGGAGGGGAGGAGGCTAGCCCACCTTTAAAAATACCCCCAGCAGAGCCACAGGCTTTTCCTGTTATGGCTCCCTGGGAACCCCCAGCTGTCTGCAGCCCGTGGGGGGAAGCGGCCTCTCAGGCCTATCCGGTCAATGTTATAAAAGAATTAAAAAAGGCTGTTGCCAAGGCCAGGACTTTATCCTCAGCCTTGCAGGCTCAGACAAAAAACTTAACAGAAGCCTTCAAGGTGTTTATCGCCCTGATCCCCTCAGGAAACAATACTTTCCCACCCTTCAAGGGACAATGTTTTGGTTTCAGAAGACAAGGTCATTTTAAAAGCCAATGTCCCAAGGCTAAAGGCAACCCCCCCCACCACCACACCTTGCCCCCGATGTAAAACAGGATTACATTGGAAAAAGGACTGTAGGTCCAAATTTGACAAAGCCCCCAGTGGAAATAGGCCGGCCGCTTGGTACCCTTGGGAAGCTAATGACCTTAAAGAGCTGAAAAAGGCTGTTGCAGAGGATGGGCCCAATTCCCCATGGGCAGAAACCATCCTCCAGGGCTTAGTACACCAACCTTTCACAACCCAAGATTGGAAAATGCTCTGAAGGCTGTCCTCCCTCCAAATTTGTTTATCATGTTCTGCGCCTTCTTTGAAGAAGAGTGCCATGTGCAGGCAGAGATAAATCAAGCAGTAGCATTGCCCAGTGCCACCAACCCCAGACTCACCTTCCCGCTGGTCTTTGCAAAGGTTCCTGCGTAGGTGCCAACAAACCATTTTGCAGCACTGTGGCAAATCTCACCACCCCCAAAACCTGAAATAAGCGGACCCGAAACAAGCAGGCCACAGGGGCAGCTGCGGTGGCCATCAGCTCCCCCTTGGGAGTTATTGGAGTGGGCACTGGGACCACCAGAATAGCCTTGGCACATCAACAGGTAGCTTCCCTTAGGGAGGCATTAGATATAGATCTTGGATGCTTGGAGGTGTCTGTATCACATTTAAAAAAAAATCGCTAACATCACTTTTTGAAGTTGTTTTACAGAATTGACGTGGACTAGACCTATTGTTCTTACAGCAAGAAGGATTATGTGCTACCCTCAAAGAAGAGTGCTGCTTCTATGTTGACCACTCTGGAGTGGTCAAAGATTCACTAGCTAAGCTTAGAGAAGGGCTAGAAATGTGCAAAAAAGAGCGAGAAGCCAATAGTAATTGGTTCCAAAGCTGGCTTTCAAGTTCCCCGTGGCTCACCACCCTGCTGTCCTCCCTGGCCAGCCCCCTAGTGAATTTCATTGTCTTAATCATCTTGGGGCCTTACGCCATTTGCCAGGTTGTGTCCCTTATAAGGCACAACACTACTTCTCTCATAATGCTCACCTAGGTTGTAGAGGAGGTGTGCCATAATGAGAGCCCTGACAGCGCTTGGGTAAATATGGCCCTTCAAAAAATCAACGCCAATCTCTAAGGCTCCACCCCACCCCTGCTTGGCTGGATAGTCAATGGCAGGTAAGATTTCCAGAGGGAAACAACCTAAGACAGGCACAGCCACCAGAGGGAATGGATGCGAGCCTGGGAAGGTTAGCCGCCTCCAGCTGCCTTATTAAAACAAAAAGGGGGAGTAGTTGGGCCTTAAAAACTAACGCCACCTTAAGTGACATTACAAGTGGCTCCATTATGGGCCCACAAGTGCCTTTTAATGTGGCAGCCTAAGACAGCGCTGGGAGGAAGTAGCATGGGAGTGTCTGTGGGAACCTTGCCTTAGCCCTTATTGGCCAAATACGCGCTTCTGTGCTCGTGAACACTGTGTGATTGCAATAGCTAGGCATTGAGACAGGATGCATGCTCTCATAAACTTTAAGCTGATTGGAATATGTATAAAACCTCCCTTCCCAATTTGCCTTTAAAAGCAAGTGCTTGTGTGATAATAAACGGAACTGCTTGACAGAACCTCTGCTGCATCTGAGTGTCCTTTAATGTGCTGGTTGGGGCTGGTGGCTGTGGTCACCTCTCTTCATGGGTCTCTTCCCCCGTCTCCTTTCAATGGGGACTGGAGGGAAAGAGGAATCTGGGCAATTGGCTCGCCCACCAAGGGAGAGACTGATAACGAAGCTAGGGATGTTCAGGTCAGCCGACAAATAGCAATGTTAGATATAGCATCTTCTTCAAGATTGTGAAGCAATACCAGGTTTCATCCCCCCAGAAAAGAAATATAGATAGCTATTCACAAAACAAAATTGCCTTGAGTGGGCTCCAGAGCACATGAAAAAATCTGAATCAACACAATGGAGCAAAAATTAAAGAAACAAAAATTTTAAAAATAGGGAATATCCACATAGAAAGAATCACTGGTGAGACTAGCATAGCTAGAAAAACATGTCTAGGAACAAAGAAGAAAAGATGATTAATACCAGCCACATGGTGGAAACCACGGTGGTCCCAGTGGCCTGCTCTGCCGAGTACACAGGTACCTCCTGCCACTTAGGTAAAAAATAGTCATTCCTGCTGGAAAACTCCATAAAGAGAAACACAGCTGCACACCCCTCTCCCACCCAAGGAGTGACCAGTGTTGAGCCATTTTGGAAAAGAAGCCTTTACCTCTCCCAAATTTGGAGCTGCAGCTTTCCTTCAAGTGTCAACATTCTAGACCCAAGCTATATGGCTGCATGGGCACACCCACATCTCAGACACCACAGCCATCACCATAGTCAACTAATTCACATGCTGGCCCCTAGAGCCAAGATCTCAATGCACATGCCCATGCTCCAGGCACTGGCTCAGCTGCCATAGAGAGCTAGGCCCCACTCTGACCCTGGAGCTGTTCTAAATCTGCAAAAGCCTATGCTTGCATTCTTGGCTTCTCAGTTACTTATTAGCACCCAAGACTTACATACTGTTAACAATTTGGCAGTGGGAATGCCTATACTCTGGGCATCAGTGCCATTTTGCTGCCCTGGTTACCACAGCCATAGTCCCTCTACACATGCTCATGTTTCAGGTGTTAGCTATATGGCTGCTCCACAGGCGCCACTCCTTAGACACTGATGCCACTGCCACTATGAGTGGGCCCATAAGCCAGATCCAGTGCCAACAGGGATCTCCTCAGCCACAACTTCCTTACTTGGAGAAAATGAGATAGGGAAGACCTTAGCAGCCATCACCACTAGAGACCCCTACAATCATTGCCACTACTATGGACATCCACAGGATTGGCTGCTGAGAATCCCTAAAATATTTGACAACACTGAACTTAACTGACAGAGCTGCACAGTGACTACCCAGCTGCACTCTCACTAGTGCCAGAACCACTGTGCCCCACACAGCAAGCACCCTTGCACCCTTTCATATGGGAAGGTCTTTCCATAGTGAAATTATTTCAAAAAGTCTGGAAGAGGTGACTCCTCCACCAAATGTACAGACATTAATTTAAGGCAACAAGAAACATGAAAAACAAGGTGATGTAACACCACAACTAGAACACAATCATTTCCCAGTAGCTGACCCCAAAGAAATGGAGATGTATATACTACCTGAAAAAGAATATAAAGCAATTGTTTTAATAAAGCTCAGCAAAATTCAAGAAAATACAAAGAAATAATTCAATAAAATAAGAAAAACAATAAGTGACCAAAATATGAAACTTATCAGAGTGATTGAAAGTATAAACAAATACAAAAAACGCTTTGTGCTGAAAAATACAATGAAACAAAAAATGCAATAGAGTATCGATAGTGAAATTGATCAAGCAGAAGAAAGAATCTTTGAATTTGAAGACAGGTTATTTGAAATTATACAATCAGATGAGAAAACAATAAAGAATAGAAATGAATAAAGAAAGATTACAAGATTTATGGGACAGCATGAAACATTTAAATTTTCAAATTGTAGGCATTCAAGGAGAGGCAAATGGCAAAAAAAAAAAAGGTACTTAAAGAAATTGTGGCAGAATAGTTTCCAAATCTAGGGAAAGATATAAATATCCAGAAGCAGGAGTGTCAAAGGTCTCCAATCAGATTCTATCCAAACAAAACTACCGTAACACATAATCCAGCTGTCAAAAATCCAAGACAAATAAAGGATCCTGAAAGCAGCAAGAGGAAAGCAAATCATATACAAGGGAGTTTTAATAAGGCTAGAATCAGATTTCTCAGCAGAAACCTTACAGGTCAAGAGAAAATGGGATGATACATTTAAAATGCTAAAGAGAAAAAACTGCCAATCAAAATACTTTACCTGGAAAATATGTCCTTCAGAAATGAAGAAACAATAAAGACATTTCTAGAAAAACAAAATCTCATGAAGTTCATCACCACCAGAACTGTCTAACAAGAAATGCTAAAGGGAGTTCTTCTTTCTGAAATAAAAGGATGTTGATTTGTAATATAAAATCATATGGGCCAGCCCGGTGGCGCACTGCTGCAGTGCGCCGCTTGGGAGTGCGGAGGCGCTCCCGCCGAGGGTTCGGATCCCACATACAGACCGGTTCCCGCTCGCTGGCTGAGCGAGGTGCGGGCGCAGCGCCGAGGTTTGCGATCCCATTTCCGGTCCCGGTCCGGTACGGGCACGACACTGATGGTTGCGATCCGTTGCCAGACACGAAAAAAGACAAAAAGGAAAAAAAAAAAAAAAAGAAAAAAACTCAGTGATAAAAGTAAAAGCACAGTCAAATTCAGAATAAACTATTATAATGGC
>NW_007729736.1:308314-311837 GCF_000696425.1 Galeopterus variegatus
GTCCCGGTCCGGTACGGGCGCGACACTGAGGGTTGCGATCCGTTGCCGGACACAAAAAAAGACAAAAATGAAAAAAAAAAAAAAGTAAAAAATCTAAGCATACCAGTATAAATCATTGCCTTGAATGCAAATGGATTAATTTTTTCAATCAAAAGACAGAGCAGTTGATTTAACTTAGAAACACAAAAGGCTGGACACAAAAGCAAAGCAAAACAAAACACCCAACTCTATTTTGCCTACAGGAGACTCAAATCATCTATAAGGACTCACATATATTGAAAGTGAAATGATGAAAAAGTTGTTTTATGCAAATGGAATCAAAAAGAAAGCAGGATAGCTACATTTATATCAGATAAATTAAATTTTACATCAAAAATTGTAAAACTAGACAAAGAAGCTCATTATATAATGATAAAGTGATGAATTCATCCAAGTTATAATTGTAAATACACACACTCAATATTAGAACATCTGAATATATAAAGCAAATATTAATAAATCTGAAGTCAGAGATAGATTTCATTACAATAACAGTAGGAGATTCAAAACCTCACTTTTAGTAATGAACAGATCATGCACACAGAAAATCATTAAGGAAATATTAAACTTGAACTCCACTTTATATAGAACATTTCATCCAAAGTAGCAGAATACACATTCTTCTCAAATGCACAAGAAACATTCCCCAGAATAGATCATGTGTTATGTCACAGAACAAATCTTAACAAATTTAAGAGAACTAAAATTATGTTATATGTTTTCTGATCATAATGATGTGAAACTAGAAATCAGTAAGAAATTTCAAAAAAATTACAAATATGTGAAAATTATACAACATGGTTCTAAACAACCAACAGATCAATGAAGAAATTAAGAGGGAAATTTTGAAAAGATCTTGAGACAAACAAAAATGGAAACACAATATACCAAAACCTATGGGATGCAGCAAAAACATTTCTCAGAGGGAAGTTTATAGAAATAAATACCTACATCAAAAAATAAGATCTAAAATAAAATACCTAATGTTACATCTCAAACAACAAGAAAAAGAGCAAACTAAGCACAATTTAGTAGAAGGAACAGAATAATAAAGTTCAGAGCAGATATATATGAAACAGAATAGAAAAACAATTAAATCAATTTAAAATGAGTAGGTTTTTTTAAAAACATAAGCAAAATTGACAAACCTCTAGACACACTATGGAAAAAAGAGAAAGACTCAATAAATAAAATCAGAAATGAAAGATGAGACATTCGAACTGATAACACAGAAATACAAAAAATTGTGACTACTAAGGACAATTATATTACAAGAAATTGTATAACCTAAAAAAAATGGATACATTTCTAAACTTGTACAACCTACCAAGACTAAATTATAAAGAAACAAAAGAATAAACAGACGAATAACAATTAAGGAGACTAAATCAGCAATAAAAAATCTCCCATCAAAGTAATACCCAGAACCTGATGATTTCAATGCTGAATTTTACCTAACATTTAAAGAAAAGCTTTTAAGAATTCTTCTAAAACTCTTTCAGAAAATTGAAGAGGAGGAAGGACTTTCAAATTTATTTTATGAGGCCAGCATTACCCTGATATCAAAACTAGACAAGGACACTAGAAGCAAAAGTTTTACAGGTCAATATTCCGGATAAATATGGGGAATAAATATAGCAAAAATCTTCAACAAAATATTAGGAAACCAAAAGCAACAGCACATTTAAAAGATCATACACCATGACCAAGTAGGATTTATCGCTGGAATGCAAGGATGGTCCAACATGTGCAAATCAATAAATGCAATACACTACATTAGCAGAATGATGGACATGAAGGGCATAATAAATGTGATACATACACATAAATATATACACAAAAAAATATATATATATATAAAACATTGTGAGAAATGCATCTTCAAGCAGTTTTGTCACTGTGTTGATATCACAGAGTTTACTTAAACTTAGGTGGTATAGCCTACTAGACACCTAGGCTATATGGTATCACCTATTGCTCGTAGGCTACAAACCTGTACAGCATGTTACTGTACTGAATACTGTAGGCAATTGTAACATAATTAGAAGAATTTGTCTATCTAATGAAGATAACTAAACATAGAAAAATTACAGTAAAAATACAGCAGCACACTAGGTTTGTTTACACCAGTGTCACCACAAACACATGCATAATGTATTGAGCTACCCCATTACAATGGCTATGACATCACTAGGCAATAGAAACTTTTGTGCTCCATTATAACCTTATGGGACCACCACCATCATAAATGCAGTCCATCATTGACTGAAATGTTGTTATGCAGCATGCGACTGTATCTATTACATATATATATATATATAAATTAGTAGAAATTTGAAAAATTTGCTTTATGACAGCACAATGGGCAATTTTTAATACATGATTCATATTTACTTGGTGAGTGGGAAAAAAACATTCACACAAACTGTGTGTTTTCTTCTGCTCTCTCACAGCACAATCATCAAGACAGAAGCCAGACTTCTGTGGCAAAACGTCTGGAGATTTCTCCTCACCAGCAAGTAAGCAAGAAATTTCTCACTGGACACCAGCTGAGTATCCTCTAATTCAATTTCAACACTATCTACCTGGAGATAGTGTCAGATCCCACAAGTTGAGAGCTCACCCCAAAACTGCCCTCCCTCCACCACTTTTGAGGCCAATCACAAGCCACAGGTCATTTTACCTTGTGCTTCTGACCTACTGGCTATAAATTGGGGTTTGCATAACTCCCTCCCTGGGTTTGATTGATGTGCTGAGTGGCTCACAAAACTCAGGGAAACACATACTTATGTTTACTGGTTTATTATAAAGAATGCCAGAAAGTATACATATGAAAAGATACACAGGGGAAGGTATTGAAGAGGAGCACGGAGCTCCATGCCTTTCTCAGGTGCATCACCCTCTAGGAACCTCCACATGTTCAGCTATCCAGAAGCTCCCCAAATCCTGTGCTATTGGGTTTTTATGGAAGCTTCATTATGTGTCGGGTCCACTGCTGGCTGACCAGAACAGCCCTAGCCTTGTTCCTTTTGGTGGGTGAGTGAATGGCCCGGATTCCTCTTTCCCTCAGGTCCCCTTTGGAAGGAGACGGGGAAGAGAGCTGTGAAGAGAGGTGAGCACAGCCGCCGGCCCCAACCAGCCCGTTAAAGAACACTCTTATGCAGCGGGGGTTCTGTCGAACAGTTCTGTTCATTATCACACAAGCACTTGCTTTTATAGGCAAATGAGGAGGGGAGGTTTTAACATAATCCTATCAGCTTAAAGGTCAAGAGCATGCATCCTGTCTCAATGCCTAGCTATTGCAAAAACACAGTGTTCATGAATGTGGAAGCGCATATTTGGCCAATAAGGGCTAAGGCAAGGTTCCCACAGACACTCCCACCCTACTTCCTTCTGGCGCTGTCTTAGGCTGCCACGTTAATATGCCCTTGTGGACCCATAATGGTGCCGCTTGTAATGTCACTTAAGGTGGTGTTAGTTTTTT
>NW_007729736.1:311971-313617 GCF_000696425.1 Galeopterus variegatus
GGGATCGCAACCCTCGGTGCTGCTCCCGTGCCTCGCTCAGCCAGTGAGCGGGAACCGGTCCGTATGTGGGATCCGAACCCTCGGGCGGGAGCGCCGCTGCGCTTCCCAAGCGGCGCACTTATCCAGTGCGCCACCGGGCCGGCCCAAGGTGGTGTTAGTTTTGAAGGCCCAACAATTATGTAGGTCAGAGAACTTCCTGCCTCAGGAAGAAGAAGAAACAGGTGAAAGGAGATTAGAGAGTAGTATGAGCCAGGAACTGTGGACAAAAACAAATATATAAATATAATATCACATTTAGAAAGAATGTGCTTTCTCCAGTTATAAGGTAGAGTCTCAGTTTCTCTCTCTCTTTCTCCCCCCACCTCTCTCTTCACTCTTTCCTCTCTCTTTCTTTCAAACCCGTATATTTGCTTTATCTAATTAATTGTTTTATTGCCTTTTTTTTCTATCCTCCAGTTTTTGCTTCACATATTTTGTCTATATAATAAAGCGTATGTAATTCCTTACTCTCATATCTTCCGTGATTCAAGTATATAACTTCATTCATTGTTATCTCCCAAATAAATTTTATGTAACATTACTCTTGTTCTGCTATTTCATTAAGTGTATTTGTATTATTGGTTTTATTTCATTATTTTTATTCTTTACATTAAATTTAATTTATTTATATTTTTTGCAAGCATTATAATGAATTTAGTTGTGCTTTTAAAATTCCAACTTAAAAGGTATAACTAATAGTAGGTGAGATTATTTATATTTATTGTAATTTCTGATTTTTTTTTGTATTGTTCCCACCCTTTTATTTTGTATTTAATTATTTCCATTTATTTTTTTCTTTCTCCCTGATTTCTGTAGATTCATTAAAGTTTCTTGTATTTCATTATTTTCTCTCTTTTGATTAACCTTAGACGTATTATTTCTGTTTAAAGTAACATCTGTTTTAAAATTTTACTTGCATATTTAGCTAGAAGTTTTTTCTAATGAAGTATAAAATATTATTCATACATTCTAGACAAATAAAACAAGGACATTAACTGCTTTAAATACTGCTTGGACATTGATCTTTTTTATAGGGAAAAGATTAGTTATTATATTTGTTGTTTCTTGCATCCTATTTCTTCTTACTGGATTACTCTTCATTTTCCTCTTCCATCAGTATTTTATTCAGTGATGGTCATTGAGCAATAGCCTTCATACGCCTGAAAAGGCATTTATTTCCTTATTATGAGTTTATGAGTGTAAACTTCTAGATTGATAGTTATATTTTATTTATACTTTATTAGTAATATCCCATGGAATTCTGGCATCCATTGTTGCTGATAAATTTTTAGGCTGGTTTGTCATTTAATTAATTTAATTTAATATTTATATATTTTCTTTCTCTCTCTCTGGTTGCTTTAGAGATTACTACTTCTCTGACATCCCCTGTATTGTCTTTTTTCAGATCTATAACATGTACTTAAAGTCTCTCAGTGTAACCCTTTTGTATTTAAACTATTTCATAGTTCTCTTCCTTTTAATTCTTTCACTGAATTCTCAGCATTTTCTTCAGTACTGTTTTCCAATCCACTAATTTTTTATTCATCACTGTTCAATATAGAAGCACTCCTATTAGGGTTTTGTTATTCTGGAAGACTTTTTTTTTT
>NW_007729736.1:314328-325643 GCF_000696425.1 Galeopterus variegatus
CATATCAATCTCATTAATTTAAAGATTATTATTATTTCCTTTTTTTTCAGAGGAGGATGCCAAGGCATAGACAGGGTAAATAATTCTTCAAGGTTATGCACCTAGTATAAAAAGTCAGGACTAGGACTTAGGTCTTCCAGTCCCAAAGCTCATGTGTCACCATGTGCATTATATTATCTTAAATCCATTATCTTTAAATAATTATATTCAATAGACAATAATGCATTTTAACTATGTGTGAAAAATAATGAAACTCTTAGTTATTCTAATCAGAAATTTCTAGAAAGCTTCATGAATCCTCAAAGTTATTTACTCTACTTTATATTTTTTTATAATTGGTTTAAAAGTTGGAACTTTCAAACTAAAGGATTAAGAGTAGGATACCCTTTTTCTGCTACAGTAGCCCCTCTTCTTTATGGTTTCTCTTTTTTCAGTTTATTTACCCATAGTCAACCACGGCTGAAAATATGACATGGAAAATTTTAGATATAAGCAACTTGTAAGTTGTAAATTGAATGGCATTCTGAGCAGTGTCCCACCTGAGACACGAATCATCCCTTTTACAGCATCTCCAGGCTGTATATGCTCCCTGCCCATTAGTCACTTAATTGCCATCTCAGTTATCAGATCGGCTGTTACAGTATTGCAGTGTTTGTGCTCAAGTACCCCTTATTTTAGTTAACAATTGACCCAAAGCACAAAAGTAGTGCTGGCAGTTTGGATATCCCGAAAAGAAGCTGTAAAGTGCTTCCTAATTTAAAGCAAAAAGGTGAAAGTTCTTGACTTAATAAAGAAAGATTTGAGCTGAGGTTGCTAAGAATGAATCTTCTATCTCTGAAATTGTGGAGAAAGATATTTGTGCTAATTTTGCTGTCGCACTTCAAACTACAGAAGTTAAGGCTATGGTGTGTGATAAGAGCTTAGTTAAGATGGAAAAAGCATTACATTTGTGGGTGGAAGACATGAACAGAAACATGTTCTGTTGACAGCAATTGGATTTAGTACTATCTCTGATTTCAGGCATCAGCTGGGGTCTTGGTACTATCTTCCATGGACGAGGGAGAACTACTGTAATTTACAAATGAGCTGACTTCTCCTAGCATATTTGCTCCAACTAATTACTGCCATAAAAGTGTAGTTCATGCAAGTTTTGTATATGATTTAGTCTTTTTATGCAATGGCCCAGTGCTAAATAAATATGACTGTATAGCCTAATATAATATGATGTTATAAGCATTAGAATAAATTTGTGCATAATACACCATATGTTTATATCCTGAAAGGCAAAGCTCTTGGATAGAAGCAGCAAAGCCAAAGGGAGTAAATGACAGGGATAATTGCAGACTGATTTCTCAGCTAACATTCGATTATTTAAAAAAATAATTGATACTAAACTGAATTAAACAAAATGTATTTGACTGTTTCAACTACTTTATTTGCTTAAATAAACCACAAGATTTAGCTCTTCAGATGAAGTTAAATAGACCAGTAGTGAATAACGGTCATTCTGATTTATTGTAGTTTGTCTACAGTGCAAATTTTTGTGGAAAGAGCCAAAAGTTACTTGCTTGGTGTTAACACAATTTCTAATGTACTATTTGGCTCTAGTTTATGTATTTTCTTTAATTTGATTGGTTGGCATAGAGTCTGACAAAATGTGTTCTACTTTATACACAAAATGCTGTTATAGTAATTCTAATAGCTTGAAATAGGAACCTTGAATGGAGACGGAGGTTATTTTTATGTAGTGAAAATTTCTTCCAACATGAAAAATTGGTTTCAATAAAAGCATAGGGAATTCTGAGAAAATGATGTCAGTAACATAGTATTTAATTTCCTCAAACACCCTTATAAAATCAGATTGAGCAACTAAATAGTAATCCAAAATCGATCGACCAAGGTTACAATAAATTTAGGTTACAAGGTAACACAACAAACTTAACATGCAAGCCGTGAAGAGAAAACTTGACAGCTGCAAGCCCTGCATTACCTCAGTCTTTGTGCATTTGGGAGCATAGAAAAACAACCAGGCACCTTAAGATCTGAGAACAGTATATTCACCAGGGACCAATTTGAAAGCATCAGCTAAAAATAAAAGGGGTTTTGCTTAATCCATAGCTGGTCACTGCAGTGGTCTGTTAAAAAGGTGTTAAGGGGCAGGAGCAGTCTAGCCACTATGACTTAAGGTTCTCCTGCAGAAAAGAGTTCCATCCTAGGAGGGGGTTAGGGTTGGGGAGGGGGAGGGTGTATGTCTACTGACAACTGAATTGACACTGACCAGAACAAGGGAAGTAAAAATTTTAAAAAGTCTAGATAAAAGTGTGGGTCAGGGGGGCCGGCCCATTAGCACAGTGGATTAGAGTGTGGTGCAGATAATGTCAAGGTCCTGAGTTTAATCTTTTTACCAGTCAGCTGCAATAAATTAAATAAACAAAACAAACAAACAAATAAATAAATAATAAAAAATTTTTTTCTGAGAAAAAAAAGTGGGAGAAGGAAATTGAGCCAGAAGAATCTCATATTTTTTATTACTCATTCAAAACAAAACAAAACAAAACAAAACAAAACAAAACAAAACAATACAACACATGCACACAAATGAGAGACCTCTGTGAAGTTAGAAAAGCTATTCTGGAACAAACTGACTTTTAAAAGTGAAACTTTATAGAAGTATCCCAGCTAATAATTAAAAAACAAATGATAGAATTTAACTCTCAATTAATTAATGGATCTGGGCATTAAGCCTCACAGGCTATTAATACCATAAAAAAGAGAGACAAGCTAGAAAATCAAAATAGTGTGATGTTACCAAAAAAAATCTAACATAAATCTAATTTCTTCAAAGTTGCAGAAAATATAGGGAACAGTGGAAGAAATGAATTACAAAATGAGCATATAATTAGCAAAATTCAGATGAAGGAAACTTGCAATTTAAGTATACTGCATTTTTCAACATGAAGAAAAAGAAAATGAGTTAGAACTTGTAAATAAAAAGGAGTAAGAGACATACCAAATTTTTTTGAAATGGGAAATAGTAAACAATGGTGTTTAGGGACCCATATTTAGATAATGAAAAAACAGAAATACACAAGAAAATGATTGCATGAAAGGCAGAATTGTATTTATTTTTTGAGGGTTGTGATTGATATTAGGCAAATGAAGGGTTTCTGGGCTTTCAATTTATAGAATTCTCTGCATATGCATAATATTAAAAAATAAAATGAGCCTATTACATTTAGTTGTTTAACACAATTTTTATTTAAACATCAAAACAATTTTACAACAATAATTATATATCTATAATATACAATATACATAGTAATCTATTACACAGGTGAAACACTATTAAATCAAATGCATTGATCATTTTTAGACAGATTATTCAATTTTTAAAATATTATAAATGTGCTATAAAAAAGCAAAAAATTGCAATACATTTCTATATAAGCGATTTTGGGGCCGAAAGATGTGAAAAAAAAAAGAGATTCATATACATTTATACATTTTTCCACCAAGAATTTTGTGTCAATTTATACTTTATACTCTTTGCTATTACTTTTTATAATCATTAATTTTTTAATGTAATAGTTCATCTTCTATGTACATTTTAATATATTTTTATTGCTAAAAAAAGAAGACAAAGAAAAGATTAAAATTTAATATTAAAAAGCAGGTATTTGAGATGGGTCACCGAGTCACATCCCTGAACCTTGATTAGAAGAGACTAATGGTTAAAATATGACTCATACCAGTCTTTGGTCATCTGATGTGTTAAAATGGTGGTATCTTACTGTTATTTGATTATTAGGGTAAAGCTTGATTTTTATAGCTGTATTCCATTTGCCAAGTTTATCTTTATATTTTAAACCTATTTTTCTATTAGGCATTTCATTTTTATCTAATTTATTTCTAAGATTACCATACACATGTAGTGTATAGATCCTTTATCTCTTTTGTAGAATTTACAAATTGTTGACTTTTACTCCTGTTTTTTTTTTTTTTTCCCCATGTAGTCTGTGTTGTTGCCCAATATATTCCTATGTTACTTTCATTAGGTTTTCTGATTTTTTTCTTACATTGATTACTTGGAATTTAATTGTTTTTAATTTGTATATTCAAATACTAAAGCCTTTTGGAATTTGTTTATATGCATGATGTGAGATGGGAAAATAATACAAGCAAAACTTTAAAATTCGGGGCCGGCCCGGTGGTGCACTCGGTAGAGTGCAGCGCTTGGGAGCTTGGCGGCGCTCCCGCCGAGGGTTTGGATCCCATGTAGAGACTGGTCCGCTCACTGGTTGAGCACAGTGTGGGCCTACCTGGAGACAGTGTCAGATCCACAAGTAAAGGGCTCAGTCCGCAAGACTGCCCCCCCACTTCAGATGCCAGTCGTATGCCCAGACGTCTGAAACTTCTGACCAACCAGCTATGAGTAAAAAGGAAAAAAAAAAAAAAAACTTTAAAATTCTCCCAAATTTTAGGTTATTTCAGAAATAAAGTTTGAATCAAGATTGAGTATTATTTAGACATTAATAATGAAATAAAAAGCACTTAATGATAAATAGAAGCATATTGATTATAGAATAAGCCATGATTTTGCTAAGGAGTTTTTTGAGGACATAGAGTGGTTTCTGCACTAGGACATTAATAACTTGATTTCTTCTCAATTAACTGATGGTATGGTAATTTGAATAATTTTTGCATATTAATTGACAATAATTTTGTAATTTTTCAAGTATGTTCTTAATATGTGTGTAAGCAAATTGACCATGTTAATTCAGTTCTCCCAATAGCCTTGCTAATATATTAATTATTAATTCATCTATTATTTGATTAGCTTAGTAAATTGAATTATTTAATTATTAATTATTAAGTTTAATAATTATTTAATTATTAAATTATTTTTTTGGTATGGACACAATCTATGCATATGATAGTTATGACCAATACTGAGAAATGGATATTATAAGAACCAAATTTTTGAATTACAATGGAGATTGTACAGTGTCTAAAACATAATATTTGAATTAAATATTATTACAGATAGGTCCTTCTTTTATACATTAAATGTTTATGAAAATAACTATGAAAGCTAAATATTTGATGTTGAACAATAGACATTGCATCAATTGCACCACTGCATCAACCATACTCTGTCATAGAATTCATATATGATAATATATTCCAGCATCTCACGCATGATTTTTAGTTTTGTTCTTTTCTCCCTCACAATTGACATAGTCAGATTGAGCATAATGATCGTAGAAAGAAGATAATGGGTTGCTTCATTCAGCCTTCTTAACGATTTCCATCTTTGTCAAAAATTGTATCAGATTATGAGACATACTTTTATGACTAGTATTGGCACTTTCTTTTTTCCATTTTCTGGTAATTTATATAAAATAAGGGAAAATCCAATAAAGTATACAATTAATTGCAAAAATCACAAACACTATTTTTTTTTTTTTTTTTTTTTTTTTTTTTTTTTATTTGTAGAAGATGACCGGTAAGGGGATCTTAACCCTTGACTTGGTGTTGTCAGCACCACGCTCAGCCAGTGAGCAAACCGGCCATCCCTATATGGGATCCGAACCCGGGGCCTTGGGTGTTATCAGCACCACACTCTCCCGAGTGAGCCACGGGCCGGCCCAACAAACACTATTATATAGACAAAGATGGTGACACTGCAGTAATCAAACTTTTGGCTCTCTGACCGCATTACCAAAGGTCAAAAGCCCAAATTTGCATACAAAACATGGTTTTTTGAGTGACAATGCATAATATATAAATATATGAATTGTAAAAAATAATGCATGTAAAAGGCAAGTTTTAGAAAGAAAAATTCTATTCCAACTGTGAAGGCATATTAATTTTAAGAATATAGTACAATATTAAAATATGTCTTTGAACACTGTATAATTTCTATAAATTAACTGTAATTGAAGAAAACGTAAAATCTGTCAGGCCTTAAAAACTAACGCCATCTTAAGTGACATTACAAGCGGTGCCATTATGGGCCCACAAGGGTGTATTAGCGTGGCAGCCTAAGACGGCGCTGGGAGGAAGTAGGGTGGGAGTGTCTGCGGGAACCTTGCCCTACCCCTTATTGGCCATATACGCGCCTCTGGGCTCGTGACCACTGTGTGATTGCAATAGCTAGGCATTGAGACAGGATGCATGCTCTCATAACCTTTAAGCTGATTGGAGGATGTAAAAACCTCCCTTCTCCATTTGCCTTTAAAAGCAAGTGCTTGTGTGATAATAAACAGAACTGCTTGACATAACCCCGCTGCATCTGAGTGTTCTTTAACAGGCTGGTTGGGGCCAGTGGCTGTGCTCACCTCTCTTCACAGCTCTCTTCCTCAGTCTCCTCTCAATGGGGAATGGGGAAAGAGGAATCTGGGCAATCCTCCCGCCCACCAGAAGGGACACCAAGGGAGAGACTGATAGCAAGGCAAGGGCTGTTCGGGTCAGTTGGTGGCAGACCCAACAAAAATCTATTCATCCTTTCTATCTTAATTTACCTCTCCTAGTCTTCATAATCTCAATAAATGTTTTAAAAATCTTTAAATTTATTTTTAATTCCTCTGTTAACTGGAGAGTCATTGCATGCTCCTGGATTAGAAAAATCAATATTACTAAGGCATATGTATTTTCTTCAAAATGATTTCTAGATCTAACACTATTCTAAACAAAATTCCAATGTGATTTCTGGTAGAAATGCAAATTGCTAGTGTAACATTGTTTAAAATATTTTTTATAATCTTTGCCATGTGTGTAGAACATGTAGTAAAATTTCCTTTTTTGTTTCTGATAATGGTGATGTCAGTATTCTCTGTCTTTGTTCATTTCATTATGTTTTAGATTTTAGTTATCAGTCTAGCTAGGAGATTATTAATACATCCATATTTTTAAAGAACTAACTTTAGACTTAGTGAATTTTCTGTATTATTCCTATGTTTTTGATTGTTGGAATTTGTTTGTTTTCAACTGTCCTGATTACATCATCATTAATTCCTTTCCTCAATTGCAGCAGTCTCTTTTCTGTTCTATAGATCTATTTGTCTATCTTATTGCTAATAGGGCATCATCTTGATTACTTTAACTTCCTGATAAGACTCGAAAATAGATAATGTTATCTTTCCTACTTTGTTCTTGTTTTTAATGCTGTTTTAGCTACTGTAAGTCCCTTGTATTTCCATATAAATTTTAAAAACAATTTGTTAGTTTTTCCAAATATCCTTCTGAGGCTTTTATAGAAATTACATTTAATCTGTAGATCAATCTGGGGGCGAATTTGTATCATAACATTATTGTAGGTTATGACTTATGAACAGGGTGTATCTCTTCATTTTGGGGACTTTTTAAAATTTCTCTCATCAATGTTTTGAAGTTTTTACTGTTATTTAATTTTCATGTCAGATTTTTTTCTCTAAATATTTAATATGTTCAATATATTATAAAAGTACATATGGATGTATGTGTAAATAAAATGTAATTATAGTTTTAATTTAAAATTTTAGTTGTTTGTTGCTGTATAAAGAAATGCAATTGATTTTTATGTTGGTCTTGTATTCTATAACTTTATTTTTTTTTTGTAGACTATATTAGACAATGTAGACAACCATGAAATCTGCAAATTAAGACAGTTCTACATCCTTCTTTCCACTCTAGATGCTTTTTTTTCCCTGTCCTTATTTCACTGGCTAGAACATCTAGTATAATATTGAATAGAAGTGATGAAAGCAGACATTCCTCTGTCTCCTGATCTTTAGGAGAAAGCATTGTTTTTCACCATTCAGTGTGATGTTAGCTGTAGGTTCTTCATAAATGTTCCATCAGGTTGAGAAAGTATCCTTCTATTTCTAGTTTGAGAGTTTTTATCAGAAAAGTCTCTTAGATTTCGTTGTAAGATTTTTGTGTTCATTAAGATGATTATATTTTTTAAAAATTTTACTTTGTTTATATGATAAATTGTGTTGATTGACTTGAATGTTAAAATAACATTGTATTCCTAGGGAAAGTCCATTTGAAGCTGATTTATTATCTTTTTGTTGTTTGATTCTCTTTGCTAAAATGTTGTATATAGTTTTTGCATTTGTGTTCATGTGAGATATCGGTCTGTAATTTTCTTGTCTTGTAGTGAACTTAACTGGTTTTGGTATCAAAATAATTCTGGCCTGATAACATGAATTGGCCAGTATCCTGTCCTCTTCAATTATCTGAAAAAGTTTGTGTAGAATTGCTATTAAATCTTTCTTACATATTTGATAGACTTTAACAGTTAAACAAGCTAGGCCTAAAGTTTTCATTGGGGGTTAATTTTTTAACTACAAATTTAATTTCTTTAATAAATATAGGGCTATTCAGATTTTCAATAATCTCTATATGAGCTGTGGTAATTGTGTCTTTGAAGAAATTTGTCTGTTTCATGTAAGTTGTTATATTTATTGGTCAAATTAATATCTGCATGATCTAGAGCAATGTAATCTATCTCATTCTAGATGTTGATATATGTTATATTCTGCTTTCTTTCATGATCGTCTTGGCTGGGACTTTGTTAATTTTATTCAGCTCCTTGAAGAACCACCTGTGGATTCCATTGATTGTCTCAGTTTTCCTTTTCCCTCAGTTCAAAATATTTTATAGTGTCACTTTTGATTCTATTATTGACATGTGGGCTGTTTACATTTGTCTTATTTAGGCTTTAAGTGTTTGGGGAATTTTCAGACACCCACATATTTGAATATGTTGTTTTTATTATCATTCCATTTGAAATATCTAAGTTCCCTAGGGATTTTTTCTTTTTTCACATATGTACTGCTTAAAAGTAATTTCAAACCTTTGAAATATGTTGAGACTCTTCTAATGGGCGACCATGTGGTTATCTTGGTTAATGCACTATGAGGACTTGGAAAAAAAAATTATGCTGAAGTTGTAGTATCTAGTCTTCTATAAATATCAATTAATATTGATATTCTTGATAGTCAAGAATAAGCTTTGATAGTCTTTTTCACATAATTTATATTTTTAACCAACTTTTAAAATGTATTTGTTTTATTTATTCCTGAGAGATGGGTTTAAATACTTATAATTATGATTGTAGAGTTGCTTATCTCTTATTCTTATTTTCTCAAATTTTGGTTTATGTACATATTTATACACACACATTTTTAGCTGCCATATCTTCCTGGTAAATTGACCCTTTAATCATTACCATTTTTGATGCTCCTTTTTCTTTTCTGGAGATGCAGGTTATTTCTGTTATCATCCCTCTTTAGTGTGGAGACCCTCATTTAGTATCTCTCATAGTGCAGGTTTTCTGGTGATAAATTCTATAAACTTTATTTTGTCTAAAAATGTATTTATTTTGACTTTATTCTTGAAAAATATTTTCACAGGATATAGAATAACTCATTAAATATTTCCAGTATTTTAGAGTCCCTTGGCCTCCATATTTTCTAAGTCAGTGGTCATTCAAGTGTTTTTTTCCCCTGTCTGTAAGCTGTCATTTTTGTCAGACTTATTTTAAGATTTTACGTTTATCTTTAGTTTTTGTCACTTTGATAATTTTGTGTCTACTGTAGTTTTCTTTATGTGAATTCTTTGCGGAGCTCTCTGAGCTGCTTGAATCAATGCATTTATATCTTTCTCTAGCTTTAAAAAATGTTTGGCTTTTATATTCTAAAATATATTTTCTGCCCTTTTTCTCACTCTCCACCTTCCACAACTCTTCTTAAATATGTGTTACACTTTGTTTTATAGTCCCTTATGTTTCTAAGGTTTGGATAGTTTCCACCATTTTTTTTCTCTCTCTGTTCTTCAGATTGATTTGTTTTATCTTTAAGTTCACTATTTTTCTCTCTTAATTCCATTATGTTATTAAGAATATTCAGCTTTTTAAAATATTTCAGATATTATAGTTTTTTACTTCTAGAATTTCCATTTTATATTTTTTCTCTGTTAATATTTCAATTTTTCAATTTTTTTTAATTACAAATATTTTCATTCATTGTTTAAACATTTTATTTTTACTTCACTGAGCACAGTTGTAATAGGTATATTAAAATTGCTATCTGTATATTCCAAAATCAGGGTGAACTGTATTGGTTTTCTGTTCTATTGAAAATGGGGTTTGCATTTTACTGTAGGCATTGTCAATATTTTCTTATGGAGATTCTGGGACACCTCCAAAGAGTGCTAATGTTTTAGTGTCAGTTAGCTGTTAAGTTGGTTGAACTAAAATTGTGAACTTTTTCTTTGGTGGCAACTCATATAATTAGATTTATTTTATTTTACATTACATTTTATTTTTTACTTTAGCTGGCAGTATCTTATTTATGCAGGTTCAGAGGCTGACCAAAAGCTTCTTGAGAATTTATGTATAAAACTTGGGTTTCTGCTTTCAGTCTCTCCCATTTTACCTTAATGCCAGATAGACATTGGGTTTCTATCAGAATTTCAGCCACCAAACATGGCACTGAGTTCAATCTGCCCTCCTTTTAAAAGCTATAAAAATCAAATTACACCCTGTGACTTCCATATTTTGACTCTTTTTAGAATCTATTTTTATTCTCTCAGTAGTGCCTATCATTCTATTTTCTCCAAAATTTATAGTTGTTATTATGGGAGGGTAAGAAATTGTGGGAGATTACTCAGTTTTACTGAAAATGATTGTGTGTGTGTGTGTGTGTGTGTGTGTATGTGTGTGTAGGAGATTTCACAGAGGCACATTTAATGTCATATACAATGTGTAATTAGAGACAGGTACAGTGCTTTCTTGGATTCATTTTTATGTAACAGTAATGCGTTATGAATCATTATTTCATTAAGACATAAATGCTCATGTAATTCTATAACCCTATTGTACAAATTTATTCAGTTAGCCACTGAAAAGAAAGTGAAATTTTTAAAAATCTTTTCAGATCTTTCTAGATTATGTTTTCTTGCTGCTGTTGTTGGCAAATACTGTATTTTTTTAACTGTTGCTGTTTGCAGATGACATGATCTTATATACAGAAAAACTTAAGAACTCCATCAAAAAACTCTTAGACCTAATTAACAATTTCAGTAATTTTGCAGGGCACAAAATCAACACGCCAAAATTAGTAGCATTTTTATACTCTAATAATGAAGTAGCAGAAAAAGAAATCAAGAAAGCAAGTCCATTTATAATAGTCACCAAGAAAACAAAATGTCCAGGAATCAATCTAACCAAGCTGAAAGATCTCTACAATAAGAACTACAAAATACCACTGAAAGAAATTAAAGAGGACACAAAAAGGTGGAAAGACATTCCATGCTCTTGGATTGGA
>NW_007729736.1:326266-328301 GCF_000696425.1 Galeopterus variegatus
ACATTCCATGCTCTTGGATTGGAAGAATCAACATTGTGAAAATGTCCATACTACCCAAAGCTATCTACAGGTTCAATGCAATTCCCATCAAAATACCAATGACATTCTTCTCAGAAATAGAAAAAAACCCACAATCCTAACATTCATATGGAATAACAAAAGACCAGGAATAGCCAAAGCAATCTTGAGCAAAAAAATAAAATAAAATAAAGCTGGATGCATAGCACTACTTGACTTCAAATTATACTAAAAAGCTACTATAACCAAAACAACATGGTACTGGCATAAAAACAGACCAATGGAAGAGAATAGAGAACCCAGAAGTCAACCCACATTCTTAAGCCAATTGATCTCTGACAAAAGCAAAAAGAACAGACATTGTGGAAAAGACTGTTTTTCAATAAATGGTGCTGAGAAAATTGGGCATCTATATGCAGAAGAATGAAGCTAGATCTGTACCTCTTGCCATATACCGAAATCAACTCAAAATGGATTAAAGACTTAAGTATAGGACCCAAAACCATAAAACTATTAAAAGAAAACTTAGGGGAAACACTTCAGGAAGTAGGCCTGGGCTAAGACTTTATGAATAAGACCCCAAAAGCACAAACAACAAAAGAAAAAATAAACTAATGGAATTATATCAACCTAAACAGCTTCTGCATGGCAAAGGAGAAAATTAAGTGAAATAAGCCAGACACATAAAGAGAAATACTACATGTCCTCACTCATAAGTGGGTAATAAGAAAGAAGGAAGGAAAGAAAGAAAGAAAAAGAAAGAGCCACAATAATACTTTGAACTTTCAGAAGGAGTGAACAAATCTATGGTTACTTGAGGTGGTAGGGGGAGGGAGAGGGGAGTTGGGGAGACATTGGGTAAGGGACACAAAGAATAATTATGATTTGTAATAGTGAATATGCAGATTATATTGACTTGATCATTACCTGTTGTACACAGGTGATGGCAGTCAATGCTGTACCACCAAAATATGTATTATCAGTTATGCTTCAATAAAAGAAAAGAAAATGAAAATATTGTAATTCATTTTTGAGATTTTTGCTACTACAATTTGTATGGGGAAATCATAATCTTTTACTTGAACCACTGGGCATCCATATAGAATAAATGACACCTAACCCCTTATATCACATCTTGCAAAAAATGTGAAATGGGTAATTGTCCTGAACTGAAGTGCTAAAAACATAAAATTTATGTTTAAAAAAAAGGAAAAAATGATGTAAGGGTAGATGGAGTTTTATGATATAAAGGTTGGTGGAGTTTCCATAGATAATTCAGAAGAAACAATACGATGAAATAAAATATTTGTAAATATATGTTCTAACCAGCTTCCAAGATAGCCTTGATCATCCCCTAGTATTTCCTTATATTTATCCTCTTATGTAGTAGTCCCTATGATTCTGCTGGGGTTGGTATGTGGGACCAGTAGAGTGTGGCAGAAGTGATGGTATGTCATTTTCTGGGTTCAATTATATCAGAAACTATGATTTCCATCTTGGTCTCTCTCCATGATGTCAAACTGTAGATTTAAATTCTGTGTATTGATTTATTTGTAGATTTTACCGCTATCAAATAAATTTAAAAAGACAAACTTTTTTGCAGAGTAAATGAAGCCATGTATGATTTTTTCTATTCTTAAAATAGTTTAAAACCAGAGATCATAGGTTGGTTAGATACTTTAAGGTCATAATAAATATTTTTTGACATTTCAATAAACCATAAAGATACGAAAACTGTGGTTTGTTTTTGTATACTCTGTGTGTGTATGTGTTAGATATATATGTGTGTATGTGTATGGAAAAAAGGTATAGAAGAGGGGAATAAAGGACACTAACGACATAAGATTGAAAAGAGAAATAAAAGTAAGTACATTGCCTCAGAGTAAATTAGAACTAAAATTTGTCCACCTTTTTTTATGTCAATAAAAAATACAGAAATGTAATTACTGAATATCAAAAGAGATACATAAACCATTTTTACTTAATAATATGAACTTAAACTACAAAGTTGAATAGC
>NW_007729736.1:328858-329290 GCF_000696425.1 Galeopterus variegatus
AAAGAGATACATAAACCATTTTTACTTAATAATATGAACTTAAACTACAAAGTTGAATAGCATAATAATACTGCTAACTTATATACCAACAATATAACTGATTTATATGCTACTAATTTATATACTTTGCATTTTATTATTATTTTGTCTACTATCTTTGACACTTGCCCCTAGAGTTACTTATTTCACGTTTACAGAAAAAGCACTATGTTCAGATACTGGAGAACAAGATATCGGTCACTTACTAATTATGGAATAATCTCAGGCAAATGATTTAGAGTGTGTGAATTCCAGTGTAATCATCTGTGAAATGGGGAGAGAGTGCATGTTTGGGGTTTCAATTGGGAGAGTGACTAAATGATCTCAAATATTTCTCTATTTCTGCAGTTTTAGATTTTGTGGTTGAAGTTCAAGTTAGAGTTTGCACACACA
>NW_007729736.1:329819-340175 GCF_000696425.1 Galeopterus variegatus
ATTATTATAAATAATGCTGCAATGAAAATGAAAGTGCAGATATTTCTTTGACATACTGATTTCATTTCCTTATAATATATACCTAGAACGGGGATTTCCTTATATAGGTATATATATATATATATATATGTATATATTTCCTTATATAGCTATATATTCTAGGTATATACTTCCATGTTATATACACCTAGAACTGGATCATTTAATATCATATCATATACAAAAATCAACTCAAAATGTATTAGAGCTGTATGGTTTGCTCAGTTGGCTATAGTGCAGTGCTGACAACACCAAGGTATAGGGTTTGGATTCCCGATTCCCGTGCTGACTAGCAGCCAAAAAAAAAAAAAAAGATTAAAGACTTAAATATAAGACCTGAAATTGCAAAACAACTCTACTACAAGAAAAAAAATGGAAAAAGCTTAGCATAGGTTTTTGCAAAGATTTTTTTGGACATGAACTCAAAAGCACAGGCAACAAAAGCAAAACCAGACAAACGGGATTGCATCAAACTGAAAAGCTTTGGCAGAGCCAAGGAAGCAACTAATGCGGTGAAGAGACAAGCTATGAAATGAGAGAAATCTCTGCAAACCATACATCTGATAGGGGGTTAGTATCCAAAATATATAAAAAACTCAAAGAACTCAATAACAGGGGTAAAAAAAAATTATAAGTGGGCAGAAGACCTTCATAGACATTTATTTTCACATTCTATTAGAGATTAATATTAGAAATAGGTATGTTCTATTAGAAAAAACATTAAATAGTGATTTGAATAAGTCACCAATTTAATTTTTTGATTTCAAGGATAACAGATGTACTCCCTAAACATTTTCAATAATGTGGTCTTTAGCTTTCTATCCTCAAGTCAATGGCAAATAAAGGTGGCAATCGGCACAGGCAGCTGTCAAAATATTGTTGCCCCCCACACCACCCCCACTTTGCTTATTTTAGTTGTATTTAGTTGATTTTGTAAACTCATCATTTTGGGGGGGGGGTATTTTTTTTGTATCTCTTCTAAGAACAAGAAAGCAAAAATAAAATTGTAAGTTCCAAAGTTCTCCAAAATCACTGATGCCATTCAAGAAAATTACAAGAAGTGAGCTATTTGGTGTTTATAAAAGCATCAGTTAACCGAGCTTGAAGATCAATATTTCAAAATTTCCATTCAAAGTCAAAGTGAATGATTTTATGTCATATTAGTCAGCATTGTTGCAAGTCCTTTAAATATATAGGGCCATAAAGGATGTCAAATGAGATACAGGAGAAAAATATATAGTCTGAAAAAGAAAAGATTCTTAGAAGATACAGACCCTACACACAGCCTCACATTAATATATACACTACTTTTCCTCTATTTTTAGGATTTTTTTTTTTTTTTGCCATTGTCTGGTGGTAGATCATGTAGCTGTTGCTGCAAATTAAAACACATCTTTCAACATTGATATGTAAGATGAGAGTGACTCACAATAAATAGCCATTAATCCACTGTGTTTTCCTGATGATTTACTAATATAGTTCTTGCAAAATGCTGATAGGAATAGTCATAGTCATGAATTTTAGCTGTGGATTTTCTTTTGAAATTTTCATGTTACACAAATGTCACCTAGGAGAGGTATGAGGAATTCTAAAAAACAGAAGAAATCCACAGCAATTTTGGCCAGTTATTTTTATATAGATTGTTACGTCGTGTGCAACAAAGTTTTATCCTATTAGTTATGAATTGAATCATAATATCAGACCTCCTGAGTTTAAATTCCACTCTCAACACCTTGACCTCGAGCAAGGCACATAACCACTGTATGCTTCAGTTTTTCTTTATCTGTAGAATAAGAAAATATTAGGACATATCTTGTATATTTGTTAGTAGGTCAGAAGTAAATCAACAATTTAAAACGTTTATTTATATTTGTATTCTTTCTTTGTGATGCTGTTATAATGTGCCATGTGTTATTCAGCAATTACATAACTAAATTCATAGATCAGTGTATGTCATCTCACTCTTTGTTATGTAAACAATGGTTGTAGTATTTAACAGACTGTTTTACCAAAATGCTCAGGACTGATTTAATTAGCACAATTTCCTCATCAGTTTGTGATATAATGCTCAAGAAAATGTTATTAAATTAATATATTTATAAAATGAGAATATTATAAATTCCACAAAGGGAACTCTCAAGGATGATGCAAGTATTTCTACTAAGTCAGAAGGAAATTTCTGAATTACCCAATTAAGTCTCACATATCTTTCCTAATGGGGCAGAGTAGCTGTTAGGAACGGAAGGGAAGAGTTGTAGTTCAAATCTTAACAGGAAGAAAGGTGAGGAAAGTTAACTGAAGACAGTCTAGGATGATGTTATGAAAGCACCTTGAATAAGGAATACTGAAGGGCAGCTTTGTCAAGATGTAGTCAGGCTGATTGTGAAGTAAGCAGAGTTCTGGAAAGACTTGGAATCAATTGGATTCAAAAGCAAAACATGGTCATCCTGTGTTCAGTTTGTAAGTATAAGTGAAAACTAAGAATTGTTCATGCTAATTTTGTGTAAAAATTTCAAAGTAGCACAGCACCAAAAGATTAACCTATAAAATGTAAACACTGAATTTATGAGATTTTATTATCCTGTGTTTATGTATTTATTGAGACAGGTTAATATTCATTCTAAGCACTGCAGATGCTTTGAAATAAGATCCACCTTTCTTTCAAAGATTCTCAGTCTATCCAGTTAAAGTGAAAATCCTTTAAAACTAAAATATATCTTAGAGAAGAAATGCCATGACAAATTTTTAAACATGAACTTTAAAGGAAGGTGGAGACCGATCCTTACATCTGACCTATTTTTGTCTACTGAGATCACATATGAAACCTATAGAGAAAAATAAGCTTTGTCATATCCAAAGGCAGGGTTTTTGTGTACCATAGGACCCAGTCCCTTGATAAAACAAATTATTTTAGAATATTCATCTAAGTAAAGGAAATCTTTATATAGATATCTTACATATCTCAAGGTGAGAAATATGGGGATATTAGGCATCAATTGCAATAGATGCACTAGATTAGATCAATCACAGGATAGATTGCTATTTTAGAGTCTCTGATGAAATTGTCAGGGTGAATTGTCTTTTAGTTTTAATATTGCAAAGCAAAATTGTAGGCAAACCTAATTTTAATTTTTCTTTTTCTATAAACTTTTTTTTTTTTTTTTTTTGCCCAGAATGTGTTTGAAGAATCTTTTTCTCCTTCGTAGATTTTTTTTCATCTGTTACCGGTTTTTTGTTTGTTTGTTTTTTCTCTTTTGATTCTTTCTATTGGATTTCCCTCGTATAAGTTTCTTCAATGTACCTAATTAGATAATGTTTCAGCCTGGGAAGTAGTTCTGATTTTTGCTTCTTTTCTAATCACTATAGTTTCTGTTTGGAATATCACATGTACGGAGGTTGGCTATTATTTTCTGTCTTCCACATGTACCAAAATTTTCAGAAATCATTTTTATCAGTTGTTTTACCACTAAATTTTAGAGAATATTATCACTTTGCCTTCCATATCACTGTTTCTTCTTCTGATTTTGTAGCTCAAACTTTGCAGATTTTAGTTCCACAAGGCTTTTTATATCCTTGATATACTTCCTTAGTTAATGAATTTTCTTTTTAAAAAAGCATCTTTTCATCACAGTCTTTTAACTCTGTATGGATTTCTATTTCTATCTTTTGGGAAATATGCTAAAGTTTATCCTTCTGAAAATGCTAAAGATTTTAGCAAGACTTTTATTTTTTAATTTTAGTAAATTAAAATTCTGTACTTCCTAAGGCTTCCCCTGATATTATCCACTCTCTCTTACTGAACTTTTTCATATGTTCAATATTTTGTTCTACCTGCTCTTCTCATTTTCAAGGAACAATACAGAGAGACTATCTGTTGTGAGAATTTATGAGATGGGTATAAAAGTGTTTGCTGGCTTTAATTCTTGTCGACATGCTTGCTAGTGGAACCCCCCTGTTCAGTATAAAATGGGATGGCAGAGTGACTTGCACAACTACTTCTACCTTTTTGTCTCTATGCCTGGCTTTAATTCTTGTCGACATGCTTGCTAGTGGAACTCCCCTGCTCAGTATAAAATGGGATGGCAGAGTGACTTGCACAACTACTTCTACCTTTTTGTCTCTATGCATCAACATCTCTCACGTTCTCCTTTCACACTTTATTCAATTTCATAATTAGGTCTAATTAGGTTATTAGGGCCAATTCAATTTTATAGTTAATCCATATACTATTTCCTTCATACAGTCTCATCTTTCTTCCCCTCTCTGCCTCAATTGTACTTTCCTAATCTTCACTTATTCCAGCAACGCACTCAGCTATTCTGACACTTCTCATTTTAAATTCAAAACTGTGAACCTTAAGTAAGCCTTTAGGGCTCCCTGACAGTCTTTTAAAATGTAACTCTCTGAAAGGATTATTTCACACTTTTTAAAAATTTTTCTCAAAATACCCATGTTTTCTTTCCTCCCCTTACTCTCTGTCAATTACCTTTACCTAGTTATTTCACTGGAAAAATAGAAGCAATTAGAAGAGAATTTTCATATGCGTTCACCATGACTTCCACCAATCATCCTGCATTGGTACCAACATACAATGTCTTTTCTCCTGTTACAGATAAATTATTAGCAGACTTCCCAATGGCTAACTCCTCGACCAGCACTGGTCTCATTACTCTATTAAAATTTTGCTTTATTATTTACTTCTAATTATTTCTTTGTTACTGAATTAAACATGCTGAATATTTTATGTAAAGAAACACACACACACATAATAGATAAAACTCCCTTTAACCATACACATGCCTTCATATATGTCTGTTAGCTTTCACAGAAAGCACCTCTAAAGAAATATATCAGCCCACTCTTTACTTCTTTTCTTTGTTCTCTCTTGAACATATTCCAATCTTTATTCATTCCTTCCACTTCAAAAACTAAAACATGCTAATATTAATAATGATCTCCACATTACCAAATCAAATAGTCAATTCCAAGTCTTTATTCTGTCCAACCTATAAGCTGGAAACTTAATTCAGTTGACCACCACCTCTTTTTTTTTTTTCTTACTTGAACTCTGGTATACACATTTTTCTTGGTTATTTACTACCTTACTGTATTTTCAGACTGATATTCTAATTGTCACTAATTTTATCAATTTTTAATATTGGTGTTTCTCAGAAATCCTCTTTTGTATCTACACTAAATCTTGAGCTAAGTAGCACTCATACCTTATCCAATCCCCACAATGACTTTTTATTATATTTTCTTCTATTAGAAAGTTCTATGAGCATATGTACTTTGTTTTGCTTGTTGCCATATCTCTACTCCCTAAGACAATATTTGCATGTAGTTGTTCAATGATTATACAAATAATTGAATAAATAAACAAATTACCTCATAGTCAAATTCTAAGTATTTGGCAGGCTTTAATCAAATGTTGTTCTGCTCTACTCAGAAGAGGTTTTCTCACTGTTGTAATGACAGTCTCTCTGTTCCACGTGACAGAATACAGACGTGCAGAAAAACATATAGTACCAAACTATGCTGCTCACTATGACTCTTGCTATGACAATGTATTTGCATATTACCTACTTATTCTTTTGACTATTTGACACATTTTGGAGGACCCATGAGGTTCCAAACAGATCGGTGAGGATGACATAGTTTTTCTAACAAACAAATACAGATCAGATGCCATTGATTTCCGTTCGTTTGTTTTCTGCTCAAGCATTTTCTGAGAAGCAGCGACTCAATAAAATTTAAGGAAGGGAAGAGTGATGCGCATAGAGCAGAGTATTCTAGATGCCTCAAAAATGTCATCTTCCCTAGATTAATATTTTAAATACAGCTTTATTTTTATCAACTAGAGAAACTGTTCTTAAAGTTGATATAAAAAGAGAAAGATCCAAGAAAGACTGGAAATTTTCTGTCAAAGTGGAGGATTGGAATGGTGGCAGAGGAAGTCGTGCAGTTGCACATCGAAGGATAAAGCTCCAATAAATAAAATGTTATTGATGCATGAATAGACGGTCAACCAGTGGAGCATATTAGAGAATCTGGAAGTAAACCCCAAACATAAATTGATCTAATCTGTAAAAATCAGTTGGGAAAACATGGATAGATAAATAAATGAGGGTGGCATATTGGCTAGGTAGTTGAGTAAATCTAGATTTCTACCACACACTATAATACAAAATTTATTTCAGATGGATCTGATTTATGCATGTAAAAGTGAATCCAGAAAAAGTATTAGAAAAAAATATAATTATATACTTTTTATTTTTTGTCTTTGACTGGAGTAGGCTTTGCTAAGGATGACATAGAATCTATAAGCTATATATATAAAAAAAGACTGAAAAAGTTTACTCGTGATGGTAAAAAAATGAAGGAAAAATAACTTTCACAAACTCATAAAACAAAAGCAGATCAAAAATATTTGCAATGCGTAACAAAAAGATAACTTGTTTTATGTATAAACAACTACTTCGACTCAACAGGAAATAGAAAAATGGTAAAAAAAGAAGGAAAAATAACTTTCACAAACTCATAAAACAAAAGCAGATCAAAAATATTTGCAATGAGTAACAAAAAGATAACTTGTTTTATGTATAAACAACTACTTCGACTCAACAGGAAATAGAAAGAAATACCTTATACCATATTGGAAAAAATAGGCAAAGAATATTGATTTCTTTGGGGGGAATATTTAAGTATTCACATATGAAAATATGCTTACTATTACTTAATTTTAAAATGTATATTAAAACAAAAATAAGAAAATATTTTTTGAAAGAGTGACAAAATCCTAGGTTTGTGAGGATGAGGGAAAATATGCATTCTTGTATTAAAGGAGCTGTTGAATTTAGGAAAACTAAAATCATTGCCTATTTAAAATATCTTAGAATTTTGGTAAAACTAAAATCTACTGCATATTTTGAAGGCTTTGGTATGTAACTAGAGGGACCAAAAATAGTCAAAAATAGTAAAAGCCATGATTAAAACAAACAAACAAAAAACCTTTCAGATAACAATTGAAGCAGTGCATTTTTTTGTTTGAGCACTCTTATCTTCTTATATTTTCATAAAAAATTTTAAATAATCAAGAAGAATTTTCCAGAGAATGAGAAAATTAAGACTGATCTTGAAAGACAGAAATTTTTTTTCTTTTGACAGGCCACTAAAAACATGGAAGATAAAGTAAACTTAAGTTCAAAGGAGGAAACAGTAGGAAATCCTACTTGGTAAGAGAATTTCCGTAAGAAGAAGGGGAAAGAAAAATAAAGTTAGAAATACTGGCATATATATTAGTCTGTTTTCTTTTGCCTATAACAGAATACCTGAAACTGGGTAATTTATAATAAAAGAAATTTTTGCAGTTTTGGAGGCTGGAAAGTCCAAGGTCCAAGGAACACATCTGATGATGTGGTGGTAACTCTGTACAGCAATACAGGATGTCATATAGTGAGAATGGCAAGAGCTGTTTCATGTGCTCTCCTTATAAAGCCACCAATCCGTGTCCATGACAACCCATTACTTCATAAATGGATTAATCTATTGACAAGGGCACAGTTGTATGATCAACCACATCTTAAAGTCTCCACCTTTCAAATACTATAATCACATTTTCCACTCTCTTAACACTATTACAATGAGGATTAAGTTTCCAACACATGAGCTTTTGGGAAGCATTTAACCTGTAACTGTATATGTGATGGTTAATTTTGTTTGTCAACTTGAGTGGGATAAGATATGCCCAAACACCACAGCTGGTAAAACATTATTTCTTGGTGGGTCTATGAGGGTATTTCCAGAAGAGACTGGCATTGAATCAGTAGACTGAGTTAAAAAGATGTCCATCATTGATGTGGGTGTGCATTACATTATTCAATTCACTGAGAAGCTGACTGGAACAAAAGGCAGAGGAAAGGTAAATTCTCTCTCTCTCTCTCTCTCTCTCTCTCTCTCTCTGTCCCTCAGCCATGACATCCATCTTCTTCTCCTGCTCTCAGACATTACACCTCCTGCTTCTCAGGCCTTCAGACTACAAGACTTACACCAGCATCTCACCCAGCCCCCAATTCTTTGTCCTTTAGCCTCAGACTATTAGTTAAAGCATTGTCAGCCTCAGATTGTTAGTTACATCATTGCAAGTCCTGCCTATTTGAAGTGCATTACACCACTGGCTTTTCTGGTTCTCCAGGTTATAGACATCATATTGTTGGAGTGAGCAGGACTGAAGCCATGTTGGGACCTACAATAGCATGAGCTCTAAAGGGACACAGGTGTTTTTTGTTTTTTGGGTTTTTTTTTTTTTTTTGCATGCATTTCTCTGAGTTCCCTCTTCTCTCATATCATTTGATATTTGAACCTTTGTTATAGGGCAAGATGACATTATTTAATTGTCATTAATTACAGTACAAGTTGGGTCCCCAGCCTCACAGGGTGACTACTGTTAAAGTGATGTCATTGTTAGAGAAGAATCGGATCCTGTAAGGTGAGATTGGGATGTGTGCAAATACCCTGATTAAGCTGGGAACATTGAGTTTTGAAATTCTGATTGTTGGAATGAGCAGGATTGTAGCCATGTTGGGACCTAAAACTTCCTGGGCTGCAGAGGGAAGGCAGGGGGATTTTTTAAAAGGACAGTTCTTTTTCTCTCCACTCTTTCTTCCCACCCTCTGGCTTTCTTATCTTGCTTGTTAAATAGAAAAACAAGGCTGAGAACCTAATCAGTACTTTGCAAAGCTAACAATACTTTCTGTGAGACTTGCAGAGTTTTGAGAAGTGATTAAGGCCAAATGACTGGAAGCTGATCTTGGGCACCAGCTCTGCTAAGTGAAACTACTCAGAAGACTTTTCAAAAGAGTTGATTCTACTCCAGAGCAAATCAGAATCTTGCATGGCCCTGAGATAACAGCAAAAATGGGAACAGAAACCAGACCAGGCCTTTGTGAGATCTTGTACCTGACTCACAGACATGGGCCCCTCATAGCTCATGTGCCCCTCTCTCCTGCTTTTAATTTCCTATGTTCCATTTTCTCATCCCCTTCTTTAAAAAACCCTAAGTAAACCTGAGTCTTTGAGATGGCATTAGCCTGCCCATTCTCCTTCAGGTTTACCAGAGAGATGGGTTAGCCTAATGTCTCTCCTCAGGTCACTGGTATGGTATTCCTGAATGAAAGCTGACTTCCATTGTCACCAACATTTGACTTTTCTTTGTTTTGTTTTTATCTTGGAGCAGGCAAGCAGACCTCTGAGTTCTATATCAATTTTGGGTAGCCTCAGCCAAAAGCTGAGTGTGTCCTTTAACATGATGAGTCTTCTCTGACACTGGAAGAGTTCTTCTCATCCCCAGAAAAAGTGATCTCCCCATCCTCATCAGAAGTGGCCTTCTCACTCACAGGGGTGTTGGTCTTTCCAAATCCATTTAACCCTGCATTGCCTGAGGAAATGGTAATGCTCTTCCCTGAGGCAGTTGCCAAGCAATGCAATGCTGATGCTCCTCAGGATCCACCCCACACCTGTGTGCTTCTAGACCTATAACTACACTCGAGTCCCAGCAGACCCCTAAAGGTGAGGTGCAAAGTGTGACCCTTGAGGATGTGCACTATTCTCCAAAAGAACTACCCAAACTATCTAATATATAGAAGCAGAAATCTGGGAATAGATGTGAGAACGGATATTAAGAATGTGGAAAAATGGTGAAAGAAACATAATGTTGAATCTGGCTGAATTTATCGATATGGGCCATTAAGCAGAGATTCTTCATTTGATTTTACAGCTCAGGGAGTTAGGAAGGACTCTAATTGTTTTGGTTGGTTGGCTGAAATGTATTAAAAGACAGCCCACTATAAGCAAATTAGAAATTCCTGATCTTGGGCTGGCCCGGTGGCACATGCTACAGTGCGCCGCTTGAGAGCGCAGCAGCGCTCCTGCCGAGGGTTCGGATCCCACATACCGGCCCGGTGGCACACTGCTACAGTGCGCCGCTTGAGAGCGCAGCGGCGCTCCTGCCGAGGGTTCGGATCCCACATACAGACCGGTTCCCGCTCACTGGCTGAGCGAGGTGCGGGTGCAACACCGAGGGTTGCGATCCCATTGCCGGTCCCAGTCCAGTACGGGCACGACACTGAGGGTTGCAATCCGTTGCTGGACATGAAAAAAAAAAAAAGAAGAAATTCCTGATCTTCTTTGGTATAATGGACTGTTAGAATGGATTTGTCATTTAAGACCTATTCACCCATATTAGGAGACTCCATAAGATATAACTTTTACCAATATTTTGAGATATAAATCTGTGAGGAGATCCACAGCATCCTTGAA
>NW_007729736.1:340448-341331 GCF_000696425.1 Galeopterus variegatus
ATATAACTTTTACCAATATTTTGAGATATAAATCTGTGAGGAGATCCACAGCATCCTTGAAGAGCTCAGTAATCACTTTTCTCTGTAGTCCAGATCCAACAGTGGCAACCACAGGTACTCAATTGGAAAACCTAAATGCAATGGGAATAATTGGATCCCAGGGTAGCAGGGAGCAAGTGGCAGCACTCAACCATCAAAGGCAAGGTGGGTGTAGTTAACATAATGGACAACAGAGTCAAAGCAGCGATCAGAATAGACTGACGCACACAGACTTATGGTGCTGGCAAGCTGATCATGGTGTTCCTATAAGTGAAATAGATAGAAAGTTTAGTAAATTCTTACTTTATCTGTATAAGCAAAAAAGTTCCAGGTCAAGTGAACAAAAGTCTAACTTGAGTTATAAAAATAGAGAGTCTTGGCCCCTTCATCAATTCCTGAACTTGAGCTAGCTTACAGATTCAGAATCCTTTGAATGTAAGGGGGGCTAGGTGTATTAATCTGTTTCTGCTGCTTATAACAGAATATCTGAAACTGGATAATTTCTAGGGAAATTATATTTATTTCTTAAAGTTTCAGAGGCTGGGAAGTCCAAAGTCCAGGGAACACATCTAGTAAAGGCCTTGTTCTTGGTGGTGACTCTCCACCACAACACAGGGTATCACATGGTGATAATGGGCTGAGCAAGAGAGAGCTAACTTCCTCACTTACTCTCCTTTCAAAAGCCATCAGAACCATGCCCATTACTCCACAAATGGATCAATCCATTCACAAAGGCATAGTCCTCACAATCTAATCACCTCTTAAACGCAAGTAGCATAATTGGATTTTCCATCCTCTTAACACTGTTACAATGTTGGTCAAGTTTCCAATCCATGAACTTTTG
>NW_007729736.1:342332-343398 GCF_000696425.1 Galeopterus variegatus
CTTATGGAGATCAGGAAATCAATTTAGCTCAGGTTTATTTCACAGACAGTGGGTCCAGTAGGTCCCTAAATCCATCCTGTGGTCTTTTTCTTTTGTTTTCTTTTTTCGGTCCAGAATGAATCATTGGAATAGACAAACTTAGCAGAAGGCAAAATTTCCACATTCATTCCTTTACCTGTGGAGTGGGGGCTATTATGGTAAGAAAAGGAAAAATGGAAGCTGTTAGAACTTCCTCTACCTAGGAAAATAGTAAATCAAAAGCAATATTGAAGTCCTGCAGGGATTACAGAGATGAGTGCCACCAGATGCAGGGGTGGTAATTCCCACCCTATTTCCATTCAACTCTCCTATCTGGATTGTGCAGAGGATAGACAGATCCTTGAGAATGACAGTGATTATTTTAAGTGTAACCATGTGATGACTCCAGTTGCAGTTGCTACACCAGATGTGCTTCCATGTGAAATATCCCCTGGTACCTGCTATGCAGCTACTGCTCTGGCAAATGCCTTTTCTCCATAACTCTCCATAAAGCCCACCAGAAATAATAATACTAATAATACTAATAATTAATAATAATAATTAATAATAATAATTATTATTATTGTTATTATTTTAGCAGCCAGGTCAGCAATACATCTTCACAATCCCACCTCAGGATACTGCTCCCTGGCTTCCAGTCTGTGGAATGTGTGCTCCAAGCATGCTTGGGGATAGTCTGAGATTCAATGGAGAGCAGTACCAGATTGTGATTGCATTGGTCAGTGGGTCCCTCAGATACCAGATAGATGTGCTTGGGCAGACAGGTGATTATCCCCCTGGAGAAGGGCCAAATTGTAGAATGCTTCACGATTCCCTATAATGGGACCTCAGATGGGCTGAGCTATTTACAAATCAAAAAATCCAAGTTTAAAACCACCTAAGTTTGTATAATTCAATGTGGTTTCAAGAGATTTTTTTTCTATTTTTCTTTCTCTGATTTATTCTTAGTATTAGAAAACCATTTAGTCACATGTCGGGCCTCCCTGAGCCAGAGGCCGACAAAACCGAGCGGGAAGAGACCCCGGTC
>NW_007729736.1:343428-344935 GCF_000696425.1 Galeopterus variegatus
TGTCAAATAAGACATATTGACTTTATATCAGTGTTTAAGTATTGTTAATTTTACATCATATATTTAAATTAGGGCCTATCAGAAGAAGAGTAAGCATCACTCAAGGGTTTTCTCTTCTTTTGGGGGGAAGGGATTGGTGAATTTTCAGTCACAGGCAGGATAGTTGTATCATGTTAGGTGGAATCATGGCCTTGTCTTTATTCAGAAATTCAGTGTGGTTTAAAGATGTGCCAAGTTGACAAGTGGTGGACTTGTGATATATGATTTTGTGTGTCAGTTTGAATGAACTAAAAGATGCCAGATAGCTGGTAAAATATTATTTCTTTGTGTGACNATGTCTGTGAAGATAATTTCCCATTACAGTTTTTTTGGTTCTCTTGTGGCTTTGTTTAGGGTTTTTTTTGTTTTGTTTTGTTTTTATTTTTATTTTTTGCTTAACAGTTTTAGCATCAGTTATTCATGAACTTCACATTTCTTTGCTTCCATGTAGCAACCTTTTTTAAAAGCAGTGACCATGTGTTTTGAGCTTCAGATGTTTGTTGTTCATTTCTTTCATAGAATTTAAGGTGTCCCCAAATCATCTCCCTCTAAAGTCTGCTGTCCCTGCCCCCTCCCCTCTCTCCTAATATAGAGCTCTTCAAGGTAAGAGGATTGGCCCCTGTCATATTCTAGCAGTGAGCCATGTGCCTGGCACAGAAGAGCACTGAAAAACTATTGTCAAATGAGAAAAGAATACTCCAGAAGGTTGTCTATGCTCTAAATTACTGCCCAATATATGGTACTGCTTCTCCCATAGCCAGGATTCACAGGTCCAGGAATCAAGAAGTGAAAGTGGCAACACTCATTAGTATTCCTATTGATCCAGTAGCAAATTTTTGCTTCCCACTTTTGTAACTTTATGTTCTGCTGTCCTAGAGGTCTTTGTTACAAAGAGAGAAATGTTACAAAGAGAGAAGGTAGAACAATGATTTCATTGACCTGAGAGCTAAAATTGCAACCTGGCCACTTTGGGCTTCTCTTGCCTCTGAGTCAGCAGACAAAGAAAGACGTAACAGTGCTGGCTGAGGTAAGAAAGTGTATGTTTGGAATACAGGAGATCCCAAAGGGTGTATCTTAGTATTACCATGCCCTGTAATTAAGGCCAATGGGAAACTAAAACGACCCAATCCAGGCAGAATCACAAATGACACAGACCCTTCAGAAATAAAGCTTTGGATTACCCCATCAAGTCAAGAACCACAACCAGCTGAGATTTTCTCAAAGAGAATAGAAGAAGGTAGTTATAAATATGAGCTATGACCGTATGATCAGTTACAGAATCTAGGACTGTAATTGTCATGAGTATTTCCTCCTTATTTTGTCACAAATACATATTTTTTGTGTGTGTATGTATATATAAACACACATACGTATATTAAGCAAATATATTTGTTCTCTTTTTTCTCGTGTCAAATAAGACATATTGACTTTATATCAGTGTTTAAGTATTGTTAATTTTACATCATAT
>NW_007729736.1:345865-348273 GCF_000696425.1 Galeopterus variegatus
AGGGTCCAAATATAATACAAAAGCAAAGGAAGGGTGAATTCTCCCTCTCTCTTCTTGAGTTAGAGCATTTATCTTCTTCTGACCTCAGAAACCAGAGCTCCCGGTTTGGGGACTTCAGACTTTGGGACTCCCATTAATGCAACCCACCTCCTTGTTCTCAGGCCTTTGAACTACACCCCTGGCTTTCCTGGTTCTTCAGATTGCAGAGGGCATATCTTGAGATTTTTTGTCCTCAATATTTGCATGAGCCAATTCCCATAATAAATCTTCTCACATATCTATATATATTCTATAGGTTCTATTTCTCTGATGAACCCTGAATAATATAGCATAGTACAAATTATGATGAGTTTCCATGTTAGTTAAGGGATTTTAATTTTCTGTTGAATATAATGGGATTCTAATAAAATATTTTAGAAAGATCCCTCTGAGTTCACCCAGAGTATGGATTTGAGATGGAAGAAAGATAGATTATTCGGGTATAGAGAAAATAAAGAAGAGAGTTGGTAAGCTAGTAGAAATGAAGGTGGAGAATAAAGATGAATTCAGATTTACAGGAGTTGGGGTGAGTAGGCTTTGGAGAATAATTTAATTGCAGAATGGGAAAGTGGAAGCAGACTTCTTAAAAATGTCACGAATATTGGAGCAATCACAGAGATAGAAAATGTAGATAAAGACTAGTTTGGCAGAGAAAGATGGAACTGGGGAAGTTGTGTAATCATTTACAGACAACGGCAGTGAGGTCCTTGTGGAACATCCTGGTGCAGACAGATGAAACTAAGAAACTTTATCTCAGAAGCAGATTTTAGGTTTGTGAAAAAGATTTGGAAACCTCCAACTCATAATGAAATCTGAGATTATCAGAAAGAAATCATGAAGGAGAGTGTGCAGAGTGAGAAGAGAGATGACAGAGAACAGAAACTTAGGTCCTACTAACACTAAAGGGATCATGTACATGGAAAGAAACTGGTGATGGAAAAAAAGAAAAACAGTATGGTGAAATGCATGAGTTATTGAGTTAGTCACAGCTCCTGAGTTTAATTTGCATCTTTATTTCTTATTAACATTATTATTTGGGGAAATAAAGACATTGTTATGGTTGTTATACCAACAAATATATACCAACAGTAGGTTAATCACATTGCAGGAGATCAACTTTGGTCAAATTAGTAACGCAAAGAAGATTTTTACACTTCAAAAAAAAGGTGGGAATATTATCTTGGCAGGTGTGCCACCAGTTATTATGATAGCAAATGAAATTGCTGCACAAAGAGATTATCCATATGTTTTAATTGTGAAATGTAACAAATGACACATTAAAGATGGTAATTGACAATCAGTGAAGTGCAGTTATATCATCTCACTTTAGCACATTTTTTCATTTCATGATAAAAATCTATAATTGCAAACATCAAATACAAAAGAAGAGCAAATACTAAAAGAATCTGAAAAACTATTGTAATTACTATAATTTAAATGTCTATGAAAGGCTTTTTTCTATGGAGAGCTCAATGTTCATTTTAACAAAAATGCAGCCGAAGAAAAGTCATCGTTTTCTAGTATTTAATAGTGTTTAGCATGTATTTAGAAATAAATGATAGACACACATTGCTAAAATATTTAATTTTAATAAGCTTTTAGTACGACTTGCTATTTAGTCAATTAACGTACTTACTACCTGAATTTTTAACTCTCAAGATAATACTTTAAAAGAACATAGTTAAAATTTAATTTTTAGACTTGTATTTCTTTGTCAGTCAGAACACAGAACATTAAGAATGCTCGGAATAATTGACTCATGAATTCCACCTCTAGTAGTTTATCCTACAGAATTAATCTAAATGGATATATCTTTATGTTTAAAAATGGCCACCACAGTGTTACGTTAAAAAAAAAAGTGTCTTTTTGAATGTAGCTTTCTGAATGTAAATTGATTTTCCTGAATGCCCATCATGGAGAAAGAAAAAGTTAAAAACTCTATATGCTAGAATATTGTGAAATAAAAAGAAAAAAACAAACAACAATATTTGTAAAGAAATTTAAATAATAAATAAAAATCTTAATGGTTGAATGTTAATCCAAAAGAATAAAAAGTTATTTATATTTTAAGTACTCAAATATTTAAATAATAGTGAGGCACTTACTAGGTTCCCATAATATTCTATATGAATTTCATATATTAACTTATTTAATATTTACAATAACTCTATGGTTGGGTACTAGTATTATTTGTTCCTCACAGTGACCCTATGAGTTGTGAGTATTAATATTACCATTTTGAAAAGAAGAATCTGAGACAGAGAGATTCTTACTCTCTGTCAAACAACTACTAAGTAATAGGGTCAAGATTTATAGACAATCTGCCCCAGAGTCTGTGCTGTGAACCACTAAATTATATGAGAAATACA
>NW_007729736.1:348682-374159 GCF_000696425.1 Galeopterus variegatus
AGAAATATCCTAGGCCTAGAGCGTTAACAGCATTTATTCATCTCACCTTCTCAAGGGCGTTAATAGTTCTGTCCTTATCCTCTTTATCTTCACCGTGAATCTTTTCATTTCTGCTGATTCATTCTCTGTTATCTACCATCTGTTATAGAACAACAGTGCTCCATTATCGACCATCTTATAGAACCAAAATAAATAAAAAATAAACAAAAACTAAACAAAAAAATTTACATTTTAATTCTGTCTGTTTCAGCAAAACTCTTGGGAGAGCTGTATATATCTATTCATCTCCCACTCACTCTCCAGCCCTCAAAAGAATCTGTACGGCACTAAGTGAGCTAAACTGGAACTAGTTTCCGTGAATTCCCCTCCCGCATAGTTCTGGTTTGATTGAACCATGAGAGATATTGTAATCAAGATTAAGATAGTGGACACAAAGTCATGCTCTTTTTGGTCTTGGGAGGACAGGGGAGGGGATGAGGTGCTGCTGTAGCTCATGCAGGTGGTTGTTTACTGGTGACTCACCTGGTTGGTGCAGGCAGTGTCTGGGACCACAGCAACTCTATCTTCCACCTCATTTCCCGCTTAAGGATCTCAGCTTCCTCAACTAGGTGCATTCTTAGCTTGGCAAAGTGCACGCAGCTTATTGACAAAACAAAACAAAGCAAAACAAAAAAAGCACTAGTTTTTCTGCAGGACATGCCGATCATCAAAGCTGGAGGCTTAGAGGTGATGAGAGAACATTGTTGGTATGTGTCTATTCATCCTTGGAGATTCCCGTTTTTCCTTGTTTCCCCATGTCACATCAGCCTTCCCTTAGCAACTGACTGTCCTGCTGACTTATAGCCAAAGCTCCGGACAGGAATGGTGTAATCCCACAGTTTTTCAAGGTCAAACTAGAATAAATAATTTATTTATATAAGTGGTCCTGTTTTTCTGATCAAACCTTGACTTATACAAATCCTTCTAAAAACGAATTTTGTTTCTACCAAGCCAATGAAACTTTTTTGAGGTTCACTTGTTTCATGTCATTTCTTTCCAGAATTCAGCATATTTGAAACTCTTTCTATTTCTGTTTTCAGCCACACTCTCAGGATTTTCCTTGTACCGCCCCAGCCTTTTATTATTCTCCTTTGCTGGCTTCTCATTCTCACCCAGTTCCTAAATGGAGTGTTTCAAGGCCAAACTCATTTTTATCTATAGGATGAGTAGATGGATTCTCTTCTATATGCTGAGATTTCCCACATTTACAGCTATGACCAGACCCCTTGACTTGAGTGACCAATCTGCCTCCTTGATAGTTGTACTTTCATGTTGAGTTGCAATCTCATTATACTGTGTGAAAAACAGAGCTATTGACTCCCTCCCTTTTCCTCTTCCCAAAACTATCTACTAAGTCTTCTCTATCTCAGCAAATGGTACGGACCATCCAGTTGCTTTAGCCGCTCACTTGGGAGTCTCGCTTGGTCATTTTTCCGTTTCTATAACTTTAGTTATAATTCCACTAGGTGGAATGCTTTCAGATGAAAACTTGAATGGATGCTCCCAAAATATTTCCTAAAGTCATTAAACCTGTATAAAAATGCCACTAAAATGTATTTCCTGAGAGAACTTTGCTGTATATTTGTCATAAAACTAATACAGTAATAAATTTATAATAATAGTATTACAATCTGTCTTCATAAACAATTTTATGAACAGTGAGTACTTATAACAGTTATAATAAGTAAAAGAATATTTATAAGTAATGCTGAATAGTATCTACAACACTTTACTTGGTATGTTGTTATTCACATCTACACATATCTTTAATATTTGAAGACTGAAGTTGCTGGAACTTTATTTATAAATGTTTGTTTCATCAATGAATCTGTAAAGCTGAAATACATCAATATTAAGGAGAAGTTTTGTTTGAATGGAAAAAATATGACTTTCTGCCTTAAATCTGTTGCAGTGGTCTAAATCACTTCACCTCTCAAAATCAGGTTTTTCACCTGTAAAATGAAGAAAATAATGTTTTCTCTAGGCAGCTCACTGATTGATTGTAAAGTGATAAAAACTATGTATATGACAATAGTTTTTAAATGATGGACCTTTATTATGGTTGGTGATAATACTGCTAAATAAAAGTTACAATCTTACTTCCATTGTTAATTTTCTCCTAATATTGTATTTTTATTAATACTTACAGTTTACCATGTTAAAAACCTGATATCAATTTCTGCATATTTCAAGGTAGCCAAAAATGATTTTCTAGCTCTTGTTATCCTCTTTCCCCCATTCATAGATCAAGAAAGCACAGGTCTAAAGGACAGTAAAGTTTTGACCACTAGTAAGTACATGGGGAATATAGTTTTCTGTTATCTTATTACCAAGGAAAAAATACAACTGAGATCATATACCATAACCTTTAAATATATAATATATAATGTAATGACCTCTAGTTGAGGCAGGGCAGTAATAAAAGTGTTTATTGGAGACACTTCTCGGGAGAAGGCCCAGCATTTACACAGTTATTTCCATAAATACATTGCTTAGCCTGGACATGCCTCCTAATGTCAGGGGGAATATAGTTTTCTGTTATCTTATTACCAAGGAAAAAATACAACTGAGATCATATACCATGACCTTTAAATATATAATATATAATGTAATGACCTCTAGTTGAGGCAGGACAGTAATAAAAGTGTTTATTGGAGACACTTCTCAGGAGAAGGCCCAGCATTTACACAGTTATTTCCATAAATACATTGCTTAGCCTGGACATGCCTCCTAATGTCAGGGCAGGCTTTCTCTCCTAATTGTAGATGAATTTGTCAGCATTAAACCTAGCTTTAGATCTGATGCTCTCATAACAGGCTAATAGCTAGAGCAATAATAGTATCAATGAGTATATTATTTCAGCACCTACTATGTGTTTAGAATTTTCCATATATTATTTAATTTCATGTTTACAAAACCATATGGAATGAATATCATCATCATTTTCATTAAACAGAGAACATAACTGAGGCAGACCATGTTGTATGAATCAATAATAATAATAGACATGTGTGTGAAAGTCCTAGCTTTTTTCCACGTCACGTGATTTCCTGAATTTAATTCACTGGCATGTGCTGAACACAAATTGATAGATGATAGATAGATAGATAATATATGTATGTATATATTATACACATAAAATATATTTTTATGTGTAAATATATATGTAAAAATATATATAAATGGAATTTCCTACACACATTATTTTAATCAATTGGTAAAATCACTGAGTTTAAACAAATTATATAGTTTTATTATGGTTTCTCTAATACAGACAGAGAAAGAACAGATCAAGGACACTATGTTAGATTTATAAAGAAATAATGTCAAAGTGGTTAATGTAATTCACCAGTTCAATAAACTGGATTACATTTTAGTAGGACGAAAGATCAAGAAAAGAAAGCGTATTTATATTCATTGGCTGAAGGCTGAAACAGCAACCAGATAATGCTTTTTCTATCTTTAGGTTCATTAGCTTTGGCTATTATATTTGTTGGGTACCATAACATCCAGATGTTTTTGGACAGCTCAGCTAGTTTTTCCCCAATAGATAGATTAAATAGTAGTGGATAGCAGGTGAAAAGTTTCAATCAGTACTCAAGGTCCCGAGTTTTTTTTTTTTTAGTGTTGCTATCTTTCATCTCTATGTTTTTCAAAAACATTGATATCTTTATAAAATAAGCCGATAAGCCTTGGGACAAAGGCCACTTGTCTTAAGGATGACTGTGGTACACGGATTAGGAATGCCATATATTTTTCATTTGCATAATGTCCTCGTCCATTCCTCTGCAGGCTTGGGTGATATAGTATTACGCTCCCCATCTTTGATTACTCTTTAAGAAAATCAAATAATAAGGACTTTACTAACATTTTTTTCATTAATTTGTCGTTTCATGGTTCTGCAATAGTACCACTTTCCTGAAGAGAATATTGTAGATATTCTACAGAGAATGTAAGTAATAATTACCCAGTAGAAAACTGAATTCTAATATGTCATTTCCTATTTTACCTAATTTAATAATAAACATATTTTTATTTTTTTCTAATTAAAACAGTATACACACATGTATATACATACACATACACATATATGTTAACAATGCTAAAAGACTAAACAGCATATGAAGAAATAAAACTAACCTGTACTTTCAAAATGTGAGTACAATAATACCACTGTATTATTGTAATGGGTAATCAACAATATTACATTTCCTTTTGTTGTTGTTAGTAATTTACAATATTACATTCTTCTTTTTTTACTATTCAAAGCATAATTGTGGTCATAATAGGTCTTTGAGATGTGATAACCTGTATTATTAAATACATTTATCATGTGCATGCATTTGTGTGTGCATTTGTGTATTTTTGAAAAAGGTGGTATTAAGTCTGTCTTTCTACATATTTATACTTCAATCAAAATATGTATAGACTTGTCACAATCATCTTCATCGTAACGTTAAGCATTGATTAACTGCCTGATTGCTAACGCCACTCTGGTGGCTACTGAACAATGAGACTTGATTGTAAGTAGCTTACCCCCTAGGAGGCTGCAGGCTATGGCACACACCTCTCTCTGGATTCATATGTCAAAGAAACATAGAGAGTTAGAATAAAAACATCAAATCATGAATAGCTTGTAAAGTAGCTCCAGATGAGAGCAGTCAATGGCACATGTATTTTAATACTTTTTATAGTGAGGGATCAAGACAAGTACATAATTAAGGTGGAGATCAAGGAGAGTAGCTATGATGTCCTGACTGGGTGATGATTTACTAACTTAATTATTTCAGAATCTTCTGAGGAAAACGGGGGTGTCTGCTCTTTAACGGATATTGCTCTCAGAAGTGGCACTGTCCTGACTGGGTGATGATTTACTAACTTAATTATTTCAGAATCTTCTGAGGAAAACGGGGGTATCTGCTCTTTAACGGATATTGCTCTCAGAAGTGGCACTAGGTATTTGCTGACATACACAAATAATTATATCCTATTCAGTTAAAAATATGTCAGGATATACGATGGAGGATTCAAGTGAATGCCTTTGGATTTCTTTTGCTTAATTAGAAAATTTGCATAAGATATAATTTTGTGTGTGTGTGTTTCTCAGTTCTGGCAGTCAGGAAGCCAAGCTTGATGGATTGAGGAAAACTGAGTGTCTCAAAGAATTTAATGGCAGAAGCATGCAAAAAAAAACTTGGGTATTTTTTTCATAAGATTCAACCTGGATTTTAGAAACAAAGAGTATCATAAACTAGATAAAAATGATTAAATATTTATCTTTGATTACAAAAGGGATATAAGAGTAAGCTTTTATAAGTATATATACACATGTACAAACATCTGCATACTGCAAACTTTAGCACACTGAAGATTGCTGCTTTCCACTTCAAAATTAGCAAGAGTATTTAGGTACATTAGCCAGTCATATCTTTGTCATGCAAATTAAGAAGCAGGAAAAGTTAAAGATTGAAAAGTTTCTCACCCAAAATTATAGGTTCCTCTAAAGGAAATTAATGATTTCCTACAATCTTTATTTCACACACTAATTCTACTTTTACTTCATTTTAGAGCATGTGATGCTATAATTTCCTTCTCTCCCATTCTGTCTCTGTCTCTATTTCTGTTAGCACACATTTTATCAAGATAGGGTAGTTTAATTTCAAACCAGTCATTGTAAAAACAAAACAAGAATAACAAAAAAAATTAGGCCCATGTTTGGTTAAATGAACTTAAAATTGTACAGAGAACATGGTTATTTCCTGTTGGATTGTAATTTAAATACTAGTTGACTTTGTCCATATTATTTTAGTTATCACTTCAGCAATGTTTGAGGAAACAGTTCTTTCAAAATGCTGTCCCCTTTAAAATAAGTGACTTTTTTTCCATTCCCAAATTCTTTTTTTTTTTTTTTTAATAAGTTTTATCAGGAATCTAGAGCTGTAGCAATCAGTGGATTAAAGTAGACTGAAATTTAATTAAATTGGCTCATTCATGTAAAATGTTTCATTAATTGTCTTAACATCAGGATAACTGAGAAATACTAATTGGCAGAGTGACTATCAGATCAGCTGGCAATTTTGGCTTAGTTTCTTACTCCTTTTATAGTTTTGAGCTATTTCATTAAATGCACCCCTCCTGGTAACCATAGGAACAGTGTCCACTGTGATTTCTTGAAGTGGAAGAACAGCTAGTGCCTAAAGACATCTATGAGGAAATATATGAACATAATTACACCCTAATTATTATATATGATATTTCACACTGTATGGTAGATGTTAATGTCCTCTGTGCCTGAATGAAGAATTAGATCTGTGACCTTTTCCCCACAGATGATTCTGATGGATGATATGGAAAGCAAATTCTTGAGATTTGGGGGGAAGAAAACTAATGAAGCCAATAAAGCTTTTTAATTTTATTCATGATGGACCTTGTGAGTGAAGGCTTTTCAAAAAATCCTGTCTTACATCATCTGCTTCAAATACATCTGTTAGTGAATAAAAACTCATCCACTGATTTTTGCTTCTTTCTGTAAATGGCACTTTTTTTAGAACCTTTTTTTAATATCCCCTGCACCATGACGAGGAACGCTGAGAACCTTGAAAATAATGTGCTAGACAAATTAATCTATAAATATTTTGTCTGTTATTATGTAATGTGGCTGTTAATATTTAGATTAAAATTTAGTAATTCACTATATTTTTCTCTTATATGTCCTTATCACATACATAAAAAATGTTATGCTTCCTTTAAAAAAGAAGATATTAAGTGATAATTAACTTTTCAGTAATTTATATTAAATAGGGGTTTGTAGTAGCACTCTTAATTATTATTTTATTAATTAGTCAAGTTTTGTGAATTAATATAGACCATTAAGACATCTACCTTCAGAATCTGGAAGTAATATTTATTTCTTATATAATTTTATAGTATTATTCAATTAATATAACATAAATTAATTATTCATAAATAAAAAATTTAAAATATATAAGAATTTGATGAGCATTATATGATAAATCTCCTGTGGTATAAGCTTTTATAAATTAGTCCAACAATGTAAGATGGACACTCTTTATAAATTCTCAAATATTATTTTATCAGACAAATACAAACAAGTGTTTTCTTTAAAAAGTATAGAACTATTCAAATGAATTAGTATATTTAATTCACCAGAATTTATAAAATGTTTGAAATGGAGTTTCCTGTTTTCGCAGAACCATAATGTCCTATCCCTAGTATTCCAACTCTGGTCCTTCTAAAGATTAGGATTATGAAGTTCATTAACTTTTTGTCACTGACATCCCTCCTCTTAATATATCTTTTCATGTGTACTATTGTTATGGTTGAAAGAGTCAATCCAAGCTTCTGTTTAAATATAGAGCTTCAGACACCCTGTGACACTCTGCAATCATCACCAGAATCTCCTTGCTCCAGAAAAAGCCACCTTGAAGTGTCTCCAGAGACAGAAAAAGCTGAAATACTGGACCCTCTGCTTTCCAGATTATGAAGCCAGTCAGTGGGGCTGGGGGATCAGGCTGCTGACCAAAGCTACCATTTCCATGCAGAATCTTTGCTTCTCACAAACTTTGAAGAATGGTATGGAAGGTGTCAACAATACTGGATTTCCATTTGTAGAAGAATGGAACTTGATCTGTACCTTTCACCATATACCAAAATCAACTCAAAATGGATTAGAGACCTAAATATAAGGCCTGAAACTTTAAAAATCCTAGAAGAAAATATAGGAGAAATGCTCCAAGATTTAGGACTGGGCAATGACTTTATGAATAACATCCCCAAAGCACAGGCAACAAAAGAAAAAATAAACAAATGGGATTATATCAAACTAAAAAGCTTCTGTACAGCAAAGGAAACAATAGAGTGAAAAGACATCCTAAGGAATGGGAGAAAATATTTGCAAAATATGCATCTGACAAGGGATTAATATCCAGAATATACAAAGAGCACAGACAATTTTACAGCAAAAAAACAAATAATCCAGTTAAAAAATGGGCAAAGGAGACAAATAGACACTTCTCAAAGGGAGACATACAAACGGCCAACAGATATATGAAAACATGCTCAACATCCCTAATCATCAGGGAAATGCAAATCAAAACCACTTGAGATATCACCTCACCCCAATAAAACTGGCTATTACAAAAACAACAGAGAATCACAAATGCTGGTGAGGATGTGGAGAGAGAGGAATCCTCCTGCACTGTTGGTGGGGCTGTAAATTAGTGCAGCCATTATGGAGAACAGTTTGGAGGTTCCTTAAACAACTACATATTTACCCATTTTGGAGAGATCATTTTATACCAGTAGGTGACAAAAAAAAAAAAAAAAAAAAAGATGTTAGCAATCAGCAATGGTGAAGGCCTCATCTTAGGTAGTTAATTCTTAGTTCAAGCAAGATGGTTGTTTGACAAATTTGAGCTTTAACGTTAGTATTAAATTTTTCTTTTTTGTATTCACACCTATGGGCTCTCAAAATTCAAACTTTCCTGGCCAGGAAAATGACTTTTCCCACATTTTTTTCATTACAAGTATGGCTCTTCACATTACAATATTTTTAAATAGTTTAAGTTCTGAGCCCTTTAGCCTGTACAAATATGCATTAATCAGATAGCTTAAATACTTATCTGATTTTAGTCCATTACTAGAGTACAATAATTATGTCAAAATACTTGATGTATTAGTCCATTTATGTTGCTTATAACAGAGTACCTGAAACTGGGTACTTTATAAATGAGTGAAATTTATTTCTTACAATTTTGGGGGCTGGCAAGTCCAAAGTCTAGAGAACACATCAAGTGAGAGCCTTCTTCTGAGTGGTAACTCTTTACAGCAACTCAGGGTATAATATCTCCAGAGAAATTTCATGAGCAAGAGTGAGCTAACCTTCTTACTTGCCCTCCTTACAAAGCCCTCAGAACCAAATCCATTACATTCCAAGAATGGATCAATTTATTCATGAGATGCAGTCCTCACAATCTAATCACCTCATAAGGTCCCCACCCTTCAAATACCAAAATTGGATTTCCCACCCTCTGAGCACTGTTACAATGGGGCTCAAGCTTCAATGACTTTTGGGGGGTTGATCAATCTGCAGCACCCGACTTAGCAAGCAATTTGAAATAACATATCTTTGCTTTTCTTTATCTGAAGATTTAATTTTAGCTGAAATGGTAGGCTAACATCAATATTACAAATGACATAATGAAGCAGTCAAATTTATTTCCTACCTAGAAAATAAAAATTGAAGACAAATTTTGGGTACTAAACTAACATATAATGAGCAATATTTGTAGTATAGTGTTGTATTTTTACTTTAAGACATCTGACTTATAGAGCAACACCAAATGGGTCAAATACAGCAACACGAATTGTGGTGGAATAAATTCATAAACAAAATTATGAACTAGTGAAAAATTTTAAACTATGAATTAAACACATAAGGCTAAGATGAATCATTAAAAACTAATAATCTAGATAAGATCAATCAGTTAGAGAAGGACCTGATATATGTGTGATGTGAGCATGATTTTGAACTTGAGGTACAGGGCAAAACTAACTAAAGAAGAAGATCTAAAAAGTCAAAGCAAGGTAGCATAGCACAGAAATAGAATGAGAAATAATATTTATTGGGCATTACAAATGTAACAGGTATTCTGTTAAATGATTTACAAGCCCTACTGAATTCAACAAATTGTCCTAAGGTACAGAGAAACCCCAAGATTTGTCTTCCCAGTGCTATTACAACATATCAGAAAATCATGATATGTTCAGATTTCTGACTTGCAGTGTTGAAGTCATAATGTACATCACATTTTTCACTAACTGGACAGATATATTAGCAAAATACATCTACTAAAAGATTAATATTTTATTTGCTATTGTGTCATAAACAATAATACCCAGAAACCTGGGTTTACTCTGTGGTACCTTATTACAAAACTAAATATTGTTGTCTTAATCCAGTTCAGACATATTATATAGGGATCTACTAGAAGTATATGAGAAATGTAAAAAGATTTTAAAAATACACCAAGATTTTTTTTCTTAATTATGTTTCTCTTAATATTCAGGAACCAATAGAAAGATACTACATTAGCATTTTAAATTTTATTAAGATTGAATAAATGTAATTGTAGAAAAGCAAAAAACTGAAGAGCATTATTGATGATAATATTATCAGATTAATGAAGTTATAAGCAAGGAGTAGTCAAAAAAAATCAACATTCGTAACTATTTTCCTACATTTTATTTTAGGAGTAATTTACTGAAAACAAATTAAGCTGATATCAGGAATTTATTTTTAAAATCCTGAGAATAACCTGGGCTTAGTACAAATTAGTTGATATAATTTAATTATGTGTTTCATTAACCTCTATTGCATTTCATATAAATAGGTGATATGCAGACTGATAAACACATCATAATGCAAATATTGAATAACTCACCAAAGGAAGAATGTACGTGGTTTTATCAACCTCTGGTTTGAACATGCCATTTATTATGTTTTGTTTGTTCTTCGTAGGTCTAGCATTAACATACTCACTCTACTAAACTCAGTTTTTCAGAATGAAAGAAAGGATATTCTGTCAATGAACATGATAATGCTTATGTTGGGGGATAGGTAATGCAAAATTATAAATAATTGTCATAAATATTCACTTTGGGGATTCAATTTTACATCTGAAATAATAACTTCTACTGCCATAACTTGTTATCAACTTTACACTTGTAATGTACTGAATACCTCACTTATTTTCACATTTTATTCCCAGGACCACTGAGTTTGAGAAAGTTGTCTGAAATCACATACTTTTCAAATGGCAAAACGTTGGTTTGTCTGTCCATACCAAGCATCTACTCACTTTGCTCATCTACCTAGAAACCACATAGGTCCACACTGTGTTACTATGAGGTTCAATTAATTCTTTACTCTGAAATTAACTGATTACTGGTCAGAAATTCATGAAATTTTGAAATTGTTCTTCGTCCTCCCTATCTGCTCACACTTGCACACTGACTCCTCCCCTGTTGAAGCTTGGGAGAAAATGAGGATGCCTCCATATTTGCGGGTGTTTGTGGCAGCAATGTCAATTTCAGTATCCGTGACAAATTCACACCCCACTCACAGCCCTGAGAAATGAAAGGTGTGGTAGGGAGGTTTAGGCAGGGGGGATTGGGTCCTAGGATTACGAATATCCTCCTACTTTTTACCACTTGGTGTATGTTGAATGCTAGTAATGACCTTTGAGCAAAATCTAATTTTTAATTTAATTTTTTATTTTTTATATTCTCGAGACTAAAATTTGATACACGTTTAATCTATTTTTGTGTGATTGCTTCAGGTTTTTTCCCACCATTTCTCAGAATTACTTATGATTGTCCTATTTCATTTTTATATGTCCAAAAAAGGCATGCTTATTAATAATGATTATTATATTACTAAAAAAGTAATGGATCTTGCTACATGAATAGTGCTTTTTAATGTCAAAGTATTTTCAGTCAAATTATTTTTAAATGGCCCAATTTTCAGAACAATTCTTTGAGATAAAGATAAATTACTATCTATTTTCATATGGAGTAAGTTGGGAGAGGCTATATCATCAAGGGGAAGGAACAATAATAATTTCCTTTCTTTTTTTTGTACCTATTGACTTGTCCATTGGTGAAACATCAACAGACTTTACAAATAACACATGGGCATAAAGTAATTTGAAACTGTATTGAACACTGATACATAATTGATCCATACAAAACTAATAAAAATTTTAAAAAATGAATCACAGTTCTTATAAAGTTTATTTTTGAGACTATGTTAATCGTGTTATCAATTATTATGATATCACAATTTTGATAAATAATGTGACATTCTTAAGAAAAAGGAACACATGTAAAAATCAAGGCAGACAACAGCCACAAGGGCTTGTTTCTCTCCCCTCTGTGAGACTTTTCTGAAACAGATTTTTCAGAAGCTCTGAGAACAAAGCTTTACATGGATCATCACATTATCATTTCTCCCCTTCTGACTATATTTGTTCATAAACCTCAGATACTATTGAATTTGTTTATTTTGCTATGTGGTTGAATTACTTTTAACTAGGAACTGGGGATTTCTAATCTTCTTAAGCCAAATGATTTTCCTTCTTAACTGTGCACTAATGCACTCATGATTTCTTGTTGATAATACTTGTCCTTTAATCAGCACTTTCACTAATACAGTAGGGCTTATCTGGTTTTAGACTTCTCCTGCCTTGCTTTTACTTTCCTCCAGGTACGAATTATGAAGGCCATCAACGTGTGACACAGAGTGGAAAATTAGACCAGCTTGCATCCCCTTATTTCAAATTCTTACTTTCTTTTCCCTGCTGAAAAAAAATTCCACCTTACATATATTATGGAAATCACTAATGTCATATTTGTGTCAGAATTAGAGATACTTATATCAGATATACTTCTAAGTTCATTTAATATGAATGTTCACTCACTGTTTATATCAGACATAAGCCTAAATTTTGGTTTTATACAAAGAGAGGAGGAGAAAGATCATGATGGCTAACACAGTCTTAACTGGATTCACACAGAAAAAAATGATTTTTAAAAATAAAGACCTTTTAAAAATATTTGTGCTGAAGTAGCCCAAATCTTTTTATATTTTATGTGTGTATTTTTTATGTTTTCATGAATTTGGTTTTATTACATGATGATAGTTTAGAATTTCATCATGTATTAAGTTACACTATACTTTATTACATACATGCACCCATGAGGGTATTTCGAAAGTTCACGGAAAGATTCATATTATTTTTCAATTCTATTTTTCCATGAATTTTTGAAGTAACCTCATGTGTGTATGTGTGTGTATGTGTCTATATCTGTATATACATAAATTTGGAATGTGGAGACCTTGAAGCTAGACTTCAAATAGAGACAATATTAATAAATGAAAAAAAATCATATTTTAAGGGATGGATTTATTTATTATCTTAGATTATTTGATATGAAGTAAATTAAGGCAAAACCAGAAATATATCAGCCTTTAAGTGCAAGAGCTATTGTCCTAAATACAAGTTACAAATATTTCTTAAATGGTTATGAGACATAACATGAATTATTCAAAAATTTTAATTTCCCTAAAATTCCAACCTATAAGTTATTTTATTATTTCAAATAAATCACATAAATCTCAATAAGTAGGTGTTCTTTAGTAGAGTTAACCAATATATTAGAAGAGCTGAGGAGGCTAACACACACATGGACAAAAGGCCATTAGATATTAACTCAGAAGTAAGCTAAGGGAAATCTAAAAACACAGTCAAAATTTGAATATTCTTTTACATGTGTTTGGAAATTAAGCTTCACATAAGTAATTATAATTATTTTTATTTAGGAATATTCTTTACAGACAGTATAATCATAAAATAGCTTTGGCCAAAAGAATAAAGAAAAAAAAAATATTCAACTTTGAGCCAAGCAACTTCCTGGTGAACCTGTCAAAATAATATTTTCTAATTGTACATGGGAATCAATTGAGTTAACTTGTTTTGATGAATTGTTGTTTATGATACTGGGGATAAGGTGCAACAATAAATGACTTTAGTTTTAGAATAACTAATTACTGGCCCTCGTACTTGAACCCCAGTCAGTAATCTCAAACTAAAGTACAAGATTCCCAATTCCTAGCTCCAAATCAAATTCTACCCACTAGAATATAAATTCCATAAGGACAGGAGTTTTCCCACAGCATAGAATAATACCCGTCCATGTGAGAGGTGCTCAACAGATATTTGGTAAAAGAAGAAAGGAACAGAGGAAGGGAGAAGTGATTGTTTTCAGTAACAATTCAGAACACACGTACCAGAGCCTTCTTTCCTACCCACTGGGAAGCCTTTGCCTCTCAGGGATTCAGCCCTGTTCTGGTTAACAGTCAAAAATACAAGGGCGGGTCTGGAGCAAATACTTCTACCTCTTCTCTCTTTCTTTATGATTGATTCCTCTCCTGTTGTCTGTCCTCTCTTCTGCCACATCTACCAAGCCCAGGTCACAGTCTCAATTTTACCATTCACTTCAATATTTTAATATCACACAGTGGCATGATGTCTATATTAGTCCTGACAAACCTCCCAGTGTATAGAAAATATTTCTTTTTGTTTGTTAAGATAACAGGAAAATACATGACTTATATCTTAGTCAGTTTGGGTTGCTATAACAAATTACCACAGACAGGGTGGCTTAAACAACAGAAACTTATTTCTCACACTTCTGCAGGCTGGAAAGTCCAAGATCAAGAGACCATCAGATCCAGTGTCCGGTGAAGGTCCTCTTCCTGGTTTGCAGATGGTCCCATTCTCATTGTGTCCTCACATGGCAGAGAAAAAGGAATAAAAGTCCCTTCTGTCTCTTTTTATAAGGGCAGTAATCTCATCATTAGGGCTCCATTCTTATGAAGTAATTACCTCCCAAAGGCCCAATGTCCAAATACTATCACATTGGGGATTAGAGTTGCAACACATGAATTTTGGGGGGGATACAAACATTCAGTGAAAGGTTTGGAAAGACTTGGTACTGAGATGAGAAATCAGGCCAGCAGGAGTTGATTGGCACAGGCAGTGAGGTGAAGGCATAGGGACAGAACCTGGCCCAACCTCCCCCTGGGGGTTGGGCATATAATTTCTTCTTGTGATGAGTTGAGTTGTTCAGATTTTCTGGGGCTTAGGCTAATGACGTGAAAGTTAAACTGTCCAATGGGAGCGGCTAGGGCCTTATGTTAATTAGGTGATTTTTAGGTTTACAATTATTGGTTCCCTTCGTACGTAAAGTAGGGTTTCAAGGGGGGACAAATGGCATGGAGCTCTGGTGCAGTTATGATTTCCTTTTTCTTTTTAGTTCATGGGGTGGTCCCATAGGGCAAGAACTGCTATTTTGAGTATCTTTGGAAGGTACCATCTTGAGTGGTCCCCCCTGAACCTAATATTCTGTCCATAGAATTCCACTCTCAGCCCCTCAATATTTATGTTCTCCTCATATGTCAAATATATTCATTTCAATTCAACAGCACCAAAATCTTAAGTTATTCTAGCATCAACAGTAAAATCTAAAGTCCCAAGTCTCATCTAAATATCACCTAAATCAGACATGAGTGAGATTTAAGGTATGCTTCAACCTGAGGCAAAATTCCTTTCAAGCTGTAAACCTGTGAAACAAAACAAGTTATGTACTTCAAAAATACAGTAGTGGAACAGGCATTGAATAGACATTTCCAACCCAAAAGGGAGAAATGGAAAGAAAGGAACAAAGGAAGGTGTGGTACTTTCCAAACAACTCTGAAAATTTAGCAAGACAAATTTTTTGAAATCTTAAGGCTCAAAAATAATCTTTTTTGGCTTGATGCTCTGCCTTCTATACCCACAGGAGTGGTGTTATTATCTCACAGATCAGCAGGGTGCTGCCCAAGCAAGGGTTTTCTGTGATGCCACACCACAAATGTCCAGTCCATAGCAACTTGTAGTTGGAAGTTCTGCACTCTTAATATATCAGAAAAAGTTCAGAGACATCTTGGTATCCAGTTAGGTAAAAAATAGCTTGTTTTGGAATTAGAGAATAAGGAAAACAAAGCCAAGTAATTCAGGGCGTGTGTGTGTGTGTGTGTGTGTGTGTGTGTGTGTGTGTGTGTGTGTGTGTAGAAGGAAGGCATGTGGTTTAAAGAATATAATATTGTTAAAATTTCAGGACATAGAAATAATGGAACAATACTATAAAGATATTGTGTATAATAACCCATAGTTTAGTCTCTTATCTCAAAAAAGTTTGCATCATTTTCTTTCTTAACAATTAACAGAAGCATGAACTAGGGTAAAATATTTCNAGTTGCAACACATGAATTTTGGGGGGGATACAAACATTCAGTGAAAGGTTTGGAAAGACTTGGTACTGAGATGAGAAATCAGGCCAGCAGGAGTTGATTGGCACAGGCAGTGAGGTGGAGGCATAGGGACAGAACCTGGCCCAACCTCCCCCTGGGGGTTGGGCATATAATTTCTTCTTGTGATGAGTTGAGTTGTTCAGATTTTCTGGGGCTTAGGCTAATGATGTGAAAGTTAAACTGTCCAATGGGAGCTGCTAGGGCCTTATGTTAATTAGGTGATTTTTAGGTTTACAATTATTGGTTCCCTTCGTACGTAAAGTAGGGTTTCAAGGGGGGACAAATGGCATGGAGCTCTGGTGCAGTTATGATTTCCTTTTTCTTTTTAGTTCATGGGGTGGTCCCATAGGGCAAGAACTGCTATTTTGAGTATCTTTGGAAGGTACCATCTTGAGTGGTCCCCCCTGTACCTAATATTCTGTCCATAGAATTCCACTCTCAGCCCCTCAGTATTTATGTTCTCCTCATATGCGACACACTCTATTTTAGCCCTAACTTTCAAGCAGGGGTCTGAAGTAATCCAACTATTTTTTTTAGGCCACACAACAAGTTTAAGAAGGAAGGAAAAACCTTTAAGAAAAAAAAAAATCCGTATGCCTCATATGAAAGTTAGCAGCTATTTAATGGCTCTTCTTTGTCATTTACTATTTTATAATCCTTTTTCTTTGTGGGCAAGAATAGAAGCAGGGACACAATATGAGACTCTGGGTCAGTCACTATAGTGTTCATGCTGGGCACTCAGCCTGTTACTTGACTCTAAGAATACAGGGTATATGCTACAAAAGTTCCAAATATGTTCAGATTCCCTGTCTCTTTTAAAGATAGAGCAAAGGCTAGTAGCAATAGCAAGAAGCACACATTTTCTTACTATGTGTATAATCAAATATTTAAAATCCATTAATTCTTTTAAAGTAATAGAAACTTAATGAAAGATAATTACATACATCCTACTTGATTGTTTTCATCATAATTTTTATGTATAATGGCAAATAAAATAATGGAAAATAAAATAAATGTAGACTTATTATTTTAGTGGCCATGTTTTCCTAGACACTGCTGCTCCATTCTCCAACAGACATTCACAGGGTTGTAGCACTTGGAAAGTTTCAGTTTGACTTCAGACATGTAACTACAGGAAATTAAACTTTGAAATTCTCCCATCATACAGAGCAAGGGAACAAAGAAAAAAAAAAATATTTGAATCTAAGAATATCTAAAAATACTTGAGTACCTGAAGAACAACATTCCCCTGAAATGAATAGGGCTGTAGAATACCCTAGGATTGGTTGCTACCTGCTGAGCCTGCTGAGTTTGGTGACTGCATTATTATAGTGTATATTCTTATGAAACCAACAGGAACTGTGTCACAGCATGCCAGTTGTGAACCATCCTTTTTGCAGGGTAGTTTGGGAAAGAAAACTTTTATTATTCCTGTTAAGAAAAGACACACTCTATTTTAGCCCTAACTTTCAAGCAGGGGTCTGAAGTAATCCAACTATTTTTTTAGGCCACACAACAAGTTTAAGAAGGAAGGAAAAACCTTTAAGAAAAAAAAAAAAAAATCCGTATGCCTCATATGAAAGTTAGCAGCTATTTAATGGCTCTTCTTTGTCATTTACTATTTTATAATCCTTTTTCTTTGTGGGCAAGAATAGAAGCAGGGACACAATATGAGACTCTGGGTCAGTCACTATAGTGTTCATGCTGGGCACTCAGCCTGTTACCTGACTCTAAGAATACAGGGTGTATGCTACAAAAGTTCCAAATATGTTCAGATTCCCTGTCTCTTTTAATGATAGAGCAAAGGCTAGTAGCAATAGCAAGAAGCACACATTTTCTTACTATGTGTATAATCAAATATTTAAAATCCATTAATTCTTTTAAAGTAATAGAAACTTAATGAAAGATAATTACATACATCCTACTTGATTGTTTTCATCATAATTTTTATGTATAATGGCAAATAAAATAATGGAAAATAAAATAAATGTAGACTTATTATTTTAGTGGCCATGTTTTCCTAGACACTGTTGCTCCATTCTCCAACAGACATTCACAGGGTTGTAGCACTTGGAAAGTTTCAGTTTGACTTCAGACATGTAACGAGCTTAGAAGTCATCATTCCCATTTTTAGAACAATAAAAAGAAAAGCTAAACAAACAAAAGATAAAAGAGTTTTCTCCTGGTTATCAGAGGACAGGAAGGGGGACACACAAGGACAGAAAGAGGTGGATTAACAGGTCCAAAGTCACAGGTAAATAGGAAGAATAAGTTCTGGTTTTCTGGAGTACAGCTAATAATATTATATTGTATATTCCTAAATAGTTATAAAAGAGGATCTTGAGCATAATCACCACAAAGAAAAGATAAACATATAGATCACGGATATGCTATCTACTACCCAAAGTGAATCATTGTACAATATATGCATGTATTGAAACAACACACTGGACCCCACAAATATGTACAATTAAAAATAAATAAATAAATAAAGTTAAAAAATAAAGAAGAGTTTTCTTAGACCCATGAAAGAATTTAGGTCTCAGGAAAAACTACCATACCAAAATTTAAAAAGATAGGTGAATACAGAGAATCACAGCAGAACCCTGCTTACTTGGAGCAGAAGCCACTGCAACCATAAACTAGGAATAATATTCCAATGGTAATTTTGGCAAATTGCTGGAGGCCGCATATGGAATGGCATAAGAATGGGAAGTCCTGGGAGCTGCAGTTCTAGGATGATTTCTAAGCTTTTGTGGATTTTATCTCTAGAAACCCAACTAGGTTCTCACAGTGAAGCTACAATAAAAATCCCTGTGGTCTTGGCAGGAGTGGGGAAGAGCAACAATTTTGAAATCAACTTGAAACTTCTCCATAACAAAGGCTTATTCTCTAAAGGCAAAAGACTCTACCATGGCCTTATCTGATCTGGGAAAAGAGTAATTAGCTCACTCCAGCCCCCTCAAACCTTCCAGTTTTACTCAAATGGAAAAAAAGGAAGTTAAGAAGCAATGCTTAAGGTTGAAGTCCAGGGACTGCGGCCCACTAAAAGACTGATAATAATAACAAGATTACAGAATGCTCTCCTTCCCAATATCTTATCACCACATTAACAGTGGCCAGTAAATAACACTGGAGTACAGCTGACTGAAATTGATGAAAAACAAAGGTTCAATTTAAGGAGTTCTTAGACAAATCCAAGGAAAATGATTTACAACAAGGACACTAGATCAACTGAAAGACTCTGGTTAATTACAGCTATAGTAAACATTAAGCATAGCCCAACTCCTAGCAAAATTTATCATAAATATTTATGCTATGTGATTATTATAGTTGGAGATTTCAACACACTCTTTTAGTAATTGATAGATTCAACAGTTAAAAATCAGCAAGCATAGAGTTGAACTGAATAACACAATTTGTCAATTGAATCTAATTGACATTTATAGGATACATCATTTGACAACAGCAAAATACACATTCTTTTGAAGCTCATATGAAATATTCACCAAGGTAAGCACAGTTGAACAAAAGGAAAGAATAGAAGTTGTAGGGACCCCATGGGCACCTGAACAAAGGACACACCCTGGCAATATGGCGCCCTTCCTGGTTCTTCTCTGCGGTAAACAAGCCCGCTGGCGCCAACACCCAAGCCCACCCATGCCAAACCTCAGCCAGTCACAGGTCAAGGCTCACCTCCTGCCCAGCCCTGTCCAATCAGTTACTGCCCCGTCCACTCTCTCTCCCACCCCGGAGCACAGCACCCTATAAATGTATGCGCAGTCCTTGAATAAAGCGGAACTTCTCTGGTGAACTGTTAGCCCGGGTCTCACGTGCTTCCTTCATCCATGTGTTCCCTTCAGAAGTCATACAAAGTACGTTTCAGATCACAATGAAATTAAAATGAAAATCAATAACTGGCTAGAAATAGCTGGAAAATTAAAAAATAATTGGAGATTAAATAGCACACTTCTAAATAACACACTGTGAAAAGAAGATTTTACCAAAGGAATTCAAAATATTTTAAATGAAAATAAAAGTAAAATATCAAAATTTGTGGGGTGCAGTGAAAACAGTGCTTAGAGGCAAGTTTATAGCACTGACTACATATATTACAAAAGAAGGAGGATCTAAAATCAATAAACTAAATTTCCATCTTTTAAAACTAAAGAAAGAAGAGCAGTTTAAGCCTAAAGCAAGCAAAAGAAAAGAATAATAATAGGGCAGAAATCCATGAAATAGGGAAACAGTAAAGAAAATCAACTAAACTAAAAGTTGGTTCTTTGGAAAGATCAATAAAATGAATAAGCCTCTAGCCAGGTTACCCAAGAAAAAAAGAAGAAATAAGATGAAAATTACTAGTACTAGAACAATGAAGGAATATTATAAACAACTCTAAGTAATCAAAAGCTTCAGCCACTTTCTAAAATATGTTTTGATCCACCTTGGCCAAGATTGATTGGTCTGGATATAAGCCAGTGCATAGAAAACATTTATTGAGCACTTACTGTGTACCAATCTGCCCTAGCATCTGATGATGCAACAAAAACACAACACAAAAATGTTCTTTCCCACATTTAGCTTGCATTTACTTATTCCCTAAGTAAGTAATTTTAGAAGTAATGAGAATTCAGAAATGTTTTCCTTCCTTCTGCTTGTAATCTTTAACATTATCTGATTTTTAAAAAACATTAATACTAAATAGATTAGGTAGCTTTTTAGTTCACAACATTTGATTTTTCATCTCATGCATAATACAGTCCATGCCCTTACAATGTTGCTGTTTGCTCTAACCCTGCCTCTCCATACTTCCGTGACCCTTTGCTTTTGCCACCTATCTTCTTACATACTCTGCTCTAGTCTCATGGATGTTCTTGGTCAGTTTACCTGAAATACTCTTCAGCCAAATAGTTGCATGGCTCATTCCCTGCCTCCCTGTAGTCTTTGCTCAACTACATATCTATTGTTGAAATATTCTAAAACCACGCTATACAAAATATCAACCTTATTATTAACATACCTATTCTGCTTTAATTTTCTCCTTAGAAATGATCCCCATCTGACATAATATTTAAATTATTCTTTGTTGTCTACCCGTACTTATCCACATCACTAGAATATATGATGCATGAAAGCAAAGTTTTAGTTAATTTACATCTCATCAACACTTGGACAATGTCTGATACATAGTAGATGCTCAACAACAATTATTAAAAGATGAATATACTCTTCTATATTTGAATTTCCCAAACTTATGTAATCATAAGAATCATCTGGAGAATTACAAAAAATTCAGATATTTGGGCCTACCATTGAACTACTAAATTAGAATCAAAAACAGATAAGAGATTGAGAAATTGAAGATTTAAATTTTAATGGTCTGTCAGCTTTTTTATGCTAATAAAAGATGACACACAGTATAGATGAGCCTTTGTTTTGATAAGCACGTTTGGAATCTTTCATTACAAATATTAAGGGGAGAGATAATTCATTCTGAAATATAAAGTGAGAAAAAAGATATGTTGGGGTGCAAGGAATAAGGAGTATTCAGAAAAACAGAAAAACATGAACAGGCAAGCATAGTCTTGAAGATGATCTGGAGCTGAACAAAGTGCCTAGAGGATGGAGGCTGCAGATGGACAATGAAAAACACCAAAAAGGAAAGCAGCCAAAGGACTTATGCCAAGTGCACCTCATATTTTTAATGTAAAATATCTCCTTAGAATGAGAACTTAAAGTGTTCTACAAATATAGTGACTACTAAAAATATCCAAGGAGAGGGAGGTTTATTTCACATATAGATTTCAAAACGTAGAAAGAAATTGGTGAACAGAGACATTGGTGAGAGTGGGTTCTGTGGACTGAATGTTTGTGTCTCCCTCAATTTCATACGTTGAGATCCCAACCCTCAGTGTAGTGGTATTAGGAGATGGGGACTTAAGATCGTGGGGGTGGAGCCCTCATGAATGAGATTTGTGCCATTATGAAAGTGATCCCAGAGAGTTCTCTTGCCCCTTTTCTGCCATGGAAAGACATAGGGAAGACAGGACGTGGGATTTCACCAGATACCAAATCTTAATCTTAAACTCTCCAGCCTCCAGAATTGTGGGAAATAAATATATATATATATATATTTAGGCCACCCAGTCTATAGTATTTTAGTTGTAGCTGCCCGAACTAAGACATTGTAAATCATTGAACGCAAACATCTCAGGCAGGATAGGATTTCAGAGTATGGATCTTTGCATCAGTTACGATTTGATTAGAAAAGAACAATTGTGAAAGACAAAATGGATTTATTGTAGGAATGAAGCCTTACATGATCTTGGGAGCTGGTTAAGCATTTTATGTACGTCTTCTTCTCCATGTCAGATGATAAGCCTGAAGTTGGAAAGCTTATATGGAAGTGAATTGAGAGAGAACAAATAAAAACCAGAGTGCTTGAGGATGAACTGCAACTGATATGGACAAATTAGAACTTGTCCATCACATGGAGCTGTCTAGTCTCTCACTGTCTCTAGCCTACAGCTTTGTTTATATAGGTAACCTGCTGTAGAGCTGGGATATTTCTCTATAGGGTTTCATGTAAGTGTGGCCTAGGAAGTGTAAATGTGGCCAGGGAAGCTGAAAGAAAAGATCAGATGGAAGCTGAAGGAGCTCTGGGCCTGACTGCAGCCCCAAGAGGATCTGGCAGAAGCTAAAGATGCTGTAGGCTGGCCACTTTCTCAGGCCAGTGAAGAGAGCCAGTAGATATCCTAAAATATGTGACCCGCAAGAGCATCTTACCCTAGCCTGATCTTACAAGCACAAACAAGACTGCTGCTTAACTTCTTTCTTCCAAGTCTTGTTTGTTTATCTATTGTGGCTATCTATAACTTAGAATCATACAAGGAAGGGAATTGTGAAAATGTAGTTCCAACTTAATGATTTTGACACAATGCAACCACAGTCTGTAACTAATATCTATGGTTATGTAAATAGCTGTATTAATTTCTTTTTGTGTTGCTATAACAGAATACACAAACTGCGTAATTTATTTGAAAAAAGAGGTTATTTGACTCATTATTCTGTGGCAGCTGCATCTGGCCTGGTGCCTGTGGCTGCTTTCACTCATGGTGGGGAGTGGACAGGGGAACTGGGTGCATACAGAGATCACATGGACAGAGAAAAGAAACAGAAGGAGAAAAGAGAGGTGCCAGGCTCTTTTTAACAATCTGCTTGGCAGGAACTAATCCATTCCAGCAGAGCTCCCTCACTCTCCAGGGAGGGCATTAATCTGTTAACAAAGGATCCATCCCCACCATACAAACATGTCCCATTAGGCCCTACATCTTGAAGGTTCTTCCAACCAAGACTCACACTATGGATCAGATTTCAACCTGAGTTTTGGTGGTGGCACACATATTCAAACTATGTCAATAGCCAACATGAACAACAGTGTAAAACAACAACATTTATTTAGTGTTATCTTTTAAAATTCTGGAGGTTGACTCGGCTTTGGCATGGTGGTTCTTGCTCTGTTTTTTTTTTTTTTCCTTTTTGTCTTTTTTTTCGCGTCCAGCAACGGATCGCAACCCTCAGTGTTGCTCCCGTACCGGACCGGACCGGCAATGGGATCGCAACCCTCGGTGTTGCGCCCGCACCTCGCTCAGCCAGTGAGCGGGAACCAGTCTGTATGTGGGATCCAAACCCTCAGCGGGAGAGCTGCCGCACTCCCAAGCGGTGCACTGTAGCAGTGCGCTACCGGGCCGGCCCCTTGCTCTGGTTTTTTGATGTGGTTATAGTTAATGGGTAGTGGGTCTAGAATCATCTTGAAGTTGTCTTCTCTCACATGTCTGTCAGATGATGTCAATTACCCACACCTCATCTGTTGCTGGGATTTTATCACAGCATCATGGTTGGTTTCCAAGGCCAGCATCGGAAAGAGATCCAAGCGGAAGTTGTATCAACTTTTATGACATAGCATTGGGAGTCATGTATAGTCACTTCTGTCACATTAGTAAGTGTATTAGTCTGGATTCAATTAGAGAAAAAAACAATAGGAGATATATGCACATACATACTTTACACACACACACATATATAAATATATATACATATGTACATGTGTAAAGGAATTGGCTTACTCTGGGATCTGGCTAGATGAGTTTGAAAACCACATGGAACACTATCAGTAAGAGCAAATTGGAATTTTTGGGCATGACCAAAGCTGCTGTCTACAACAGAATTTCTTCTTCTTCAAAGAAGCCTCAACTCTGGCCTGAAAGCTCCCCAGCAGATTGAATCAGTTCCAGTCAGTTTGTCCACGATAGTATCTATTGCTTAAAATCAACTGAATATGGACTTTAATCACATCTACAAAATACTTTCACAGTACACTTAGATTAGTGTTTGATTGAATAACTAAGGACTGTAACCTGGCAAATTTGACACATAAAACTGACCATCACAATGCATCAATAAGTCCAGCCAGCATTCAAGGCAAAGGAAACAATGTCAAAGAATTTTTAGACACATTTAAAACCTGGATTTCAATAAAATTTTATTTAAATCTGAAAGGACAATGAATAATATGTTTACATGCATAGTAAAAAAAAAAGCAATGTTTAGTCCTTGGAAATATATTTGAATATATTAAAATTTTTGAGTCTATAATTTCTAGAGCATACCAATATCAAATAGATTATTAACATCTTTGTGGAGTTCAAATAATTATCAACAGAAATATAAAGTACATATAACAACTGTATTTATATAATAACATATAAACTTTTGTTCCCAAAACCTGTACTGGGGGCTCTTTCTCAAGCCATAGTAGAGTAAGAATGTGTTCCTTCCCTTATTACCTCCTGTCCCTTCTCATGAATCCCCAGTCTCCAGCCTCTCATGCTTACACATTACAGTGTCCACAGGCCAGTCTACAGTGTTTTAAAGAGGTTGATGAATAAAGTGTAAGCTGGAGGTCATCAAATTCCACAGAATTGCTGCTGTATAAAAATGATAGTTACTGCCTTGGTCACATTTATTTTGAAATCCAAGTTCATGGTGAGAGCATTTAATAAGCTCATTGATACATTGATACTACTACTCAAAACAAGTTAATGAGCCACTCAAGATGAGAATGGAAAGGAAGAGGTGACACTTGCAAATGAGTTTAATCTACTTGTCCCATAGATAAGAGCTTGATGTGGCAGCTACAGGCTGCATCACCCTGATTTAGAAAGCTTAGAAAACTCAGTGCTGATTTTCAGATCACCATAAAATAGCTTGATGAGAAAATCTTGTGGCATTGATAGAATCAGATATAATTCCTGAAAGAATGACAGGACCCGAGCTGACAGTTCACCAGAGAAGTTCCGCTTTATTTGAGGGTGAAGCATACATTTATAGAGAGCTGAGTTCCGGGAGAGGGTGGTTAGTATGCGGGGCGGTGGCTGATTTGTCAGAAGGGAGGGTGATGATATTGATAGGCCATACTTTGGCGCCGGCGGGGATGTTACGGCC
>NW_007729736.1:375076-375647 GCF_000696425.1 Galeopterus variegatus
GGAAAGGCGCCATGTTTTAGGGAATGTCTCCTTTGGGGTTTTATGGGGCCCTACATTCCTCCCTTTTTCCTCTATTGGGGGGTAAGGTCATCGAGGTCTTCAAGCTACTTCCTGCTGGAGAGGGGCGTTGAGGGGGGAGGAACAGGGAGGAGAAGGAAGCCCTTTATTATACCCCAAAGGAGAGTGGTAAATAGGGTGACTTCAAGGGGAGAGAAATCCATGAAGGTCCCTTGGAGCCATAAGTCGGCCATCTGCTATGTCCAGTGGGTGTAAGAGGTTGCGGGAGATCCTCCAGGCACCTGCAGCTATGGTGGTTAGGAACAAGCGCCATCGGTGACTTCAGTGTGTCAGGCGTTCTGCAGAGGAGTGAGAGGGGTCCTCCGTGGTCAACAGCTGGTAATTTCTAAGTAAAAGCTGGTTAAAAGGCTTGGAAAGCAGGGTAAAAAGAGGCAGGCTATTGAAATAATAGTTAGAGGTCCTACGACAGGCCATACCCGGGTTAGGAGAGGATTTTGGAGAAAGGAAGAAAAGGGGTTAGAGTTGGACGTGGCCCGGAGGCTAGAGGCCAGAT
>NW_007729736.1:375684-375970 GCF_000696425.1 Galeopterus variegatus
CTGATTCATTGACATAATAACAACATTCCTCTCTGAGGAAGATGCACGTGCCTCCCTTTTCAGTGGTGAGAAGGTCTAGTGCTTTGCAGTTTTGGAGAGTTACCTTAGCGAGGGAGGTAACTTGCCTTCATAGGGAGCAGAGGGACTCAGCGGTGGAGGTTAAGGCTTTTTCAAGTTTAGTGTTGATGTCTTTAACTGTCTGTATAAGTTTCTCACACTTTGAATTTCCAAACATAGGAGGAGTTGGGAGTGCCCTTTAGGGGCAATAAGGAAAGTAGGAAGACGG
>NW_007729736.1:377705-377956 GCF_000696425.1 Galeopterus variegatus
TTTGTATGGAAGAGGGCATTCCAAATCTTGGGATAATTTGGGTGAGGAGTATGGAAGCCACAGTGGTGGCCTTTTTGTTAACAGTGGGGAAGGCATCTATCCACCCAGAGAAGGTGTCTACTATTACTAGAAGGTATTGTTGACGCTTAACAGGAGGCATGTGGGTGAAGTCAATTTGCCAGTCTGCTGAAGGGATATTACCCCTAGCTTGATGTGAGGGATATGGTTTGGCCTTTAAGGGGGTAGTGGGG
>NW_007729736.1:378175-379967 GCF_000696425.1 Galeopterus variegatus
AGGAGCCACAGTGGAGGACGGGGGGTGTCCCCAAGAATGAGTAAGGGGGGGCTAAAAGAGGGAGGAAGAGAAGGGTTAGGTGTGGTGGAAGATGGCAGTGGGGCCGGTGAGGCAGGAAATGGCGGGGCGGAAGAAGATGGTGGTGGAGTGGGTTGTGGGGATTTGGGGGCAGACAGAACTACAGGAGGAGGGGGTCTGTACGGAGGAGGTTCATCCACAGGGTCAAAACCATCAGAAGTAGGTAATGATGGAGGTGGCGAGGACAGAGGGGGTTTGGAAGCGAAGAGAACCTGGGAGGGAGAACAGGTAAGACAGAAGGAGGGATTTTGGGCAAGTAGGCAGAAAGCTTCAACATAGGGAATCTCCTTCCATTTTCTCTGGCACTGGCAGAGGTTAAACAAATCTCGGAGAATATCAGGGTCTAGTGTGCCTTCTGGTGGCCATTTGTTATTGGGGCCACTATTGTGTGCAGAGGTTTATAAGAAGCATAGGCTTGATATCGGGTTCTAAAGACAAAGTGTTGAGGTTTTTTATAAGACACTGAAGGGGGAAGTTCGCTAAAGGTGACGAGGGAGAAGCTCCCATGTTCAGGCAGGAAGGAGAGAGGAAGGTAGGGAGGTGGAGAAGAGAGAATCCTTCGGCCGTTGGGAGGGAAAGACACAAATATAGAGGGCATCCCCACTATAATGTGCCAGTCCCGGAGGTTCAGAGATGAACCGGGAGAGAGGAAGGTATAAGTCGTCACTTAACCTTCCATCACCTCAGCAAGGGTGAGTGCCCGGAGGCTCGAAGGAACCCGGTGCCGGGATTTTTGGGAGCCCTGGGCTTGGAGAAACAGAAACAGTAAATTGAAAGAGAAAGCGAGAGAATGGGAGCTTTGCCCTGCAAGGATCTCCTTTAACTTTGGGTTGGGAGAGGAGTAGAATGTGGACGGTCTGGTGTGATGAGGGAGTATCTATGGGTCCACTGAGGCCCTGAAGGCCGTAGTGGGATGTACTGCCCCTGTTAGGGCTGGACGCTGGAGGGGCAGTCCTAGTTTAGAATGGCACCTCTANTGGAATAGATCATGAAGAAGATGGAAAAGAGAAGATTTATCATCCGGTGTTGGAGCGGGGTTATTTCTGGTGTCTGGTAGAAGAGGGAGGAGTGAAATGTTTGTAATGTCTGGAGTGAGAGGACCTGCAGTGGCAGCTATTCAAGCTGTATTGTCTGCCTTACTATTGCCTCGGGTTATGGGAGAGTTGTCTTTTTGATGTGCTTTACAATGGGAGACCCCTAACAGTGTGGGTAGCCAAGAGGCCTCAAGGAGTTTGTCTTTTAGGGCAGAATTCGTTATGGCATTGCCTTTGGTGTTGAGTAATCCTCTTTCTTTCCAAATTGCTGCATGGGATATAAGTATATGGAAAACATATTTTGAGTCTGTGTATAGGTTAAGTGATTTACCTTCTGCAAGTATACAGGCCCGAGTGGCCGCAATAAGTTCAGCCTGCTGATTAGTGGTACCGGGCGGTAATAGCTGAGCCCCTATGATTGAGTCTAGAGAGACCACAGCATAGCCTGCATAATGTTCGTAGTCAATTCTGAATGAGGATCCATCAGTGAACCATGTGAAGCCAGCCTCAGGTAGGGGGCCCTCCGAGATAAAGGAGTGACAAGGAATCAAATTTTGGAGGGCTTCTAAGCAGTTATGGATTGGGGTGTTGGGCGGATAGGGTATGGGGAGAAGGGTAGCAGGGTTTAGAGGCGAGCATGGGAGAAAGGACATTTCAGGATTTTGTAGAAAAGAGGAGAG
>NW_007729736.1:380774-388893 GCF_000696425.1 Galeopterus variegatus
TAGAGGGCATCCCCACTATAATGTGCCAATCCCGGAGGTTCAGAGACAAACTGGGAGGGAGGAAGGTATAAGTCGTCACTTAACCTTCCATCACCTCAGCAAGGGTGAGTGCCCGGAGGCTCGAAGGAACCCGGTGCTGGGATTTTCGGGAGCCCTGGGCTTGGAGAAACAGAAACAGTAAATTGAAAGAGAAAGCGAGAGAATGGGAGCTTTGCCCTGCAAGGATCGCCTTTAACTTTGGGTTGGGAGAGGAGTAGAATGTGGACGGTCTGGTGTGATGAGGGAGTATTTAGGGGTCCACTGAGGCCCTGAAGGCCGTAGTGGGACGTACTGCCCCTGTTAGGGCTGGACGCTGGAGGGGCAGTCCTAGTTTAGAATGGCACCTCTAAAGGGAGACTTACGCTTGGATGAGCCGGTGGTGGGTGTGGAAAGCCAGTGCCGGAGAAAATGGACGACAGTGAAGTGTCAGCAGCGGGAACCGCTGAGAGAGTGAAGGAGGTCCGAGAAGGAGTCCCCTCGGGTAAGGGGTGAGCTCCTTCCAGGTTTTGGCACCAATGAAAGAATGACAGGACCCGATCTGACAGTTCACCGGAGAAGTTCTGCTTTATTTGAGGATGAAGCATACATTTATAGAGAGCTGAGTTCCAGGAGAGGGTGGTTAGTACGCAGGGCGGTGGCTGATTGGTCGGAAGGGCGGGTGATAATTTTGATAGGCCATACTTTGGTGCTGGCGGGAATGTTAGGACCCGGAAGAGAAGCCGGAAAGGCGCCATGTTTTAGAGAATGTCTCCTTTGGGGTTTTATGGGGCCCTACAATTCCCATGTCCTTTTGGTTTAATTTTTCTATTTGTTTTGCTTAGTTTTGTCTAAACATTTATCTATCACACATATTTTTTCTCTATTGCTCTCTCAAAATAATATTTATAAAGTGAAATATAGTTAAAATAGATAAAATGGATTCAAAATATTTAAATTAACCCAGCAAAAATGCTGACTTTTTGTGGAATAAATTAAATGGAGTCTTATGTAATATATTACTGATACGTTTAAATTCTCTCTCACTGCTTATTTAACATTATAAGCCATTGATATATTTAAGCTGTCTTTTACTGCCAATCGTCAACTTCAGAGAGTCTGTTCTCAGAACTTTGGATCACAAATTATGAGATCTAATGACTGTATAAAAACAAGCTTGAAGCAGTTTTAGCCTTCAGAACTCTGAGAATGTCTTCCAGAGAGTGCTTATCCTAGCAAAAGCAAGAAAAATACAGATCTAAATTCAGAATGCCTTGTCATGTCCATGACGTTACTGCTGAAACTTCAAAAAAAAAATTGTTTTCAAACTTTATTTTCCAGGGACATTAAAAGAATTTTTCGTTCTTTAAATAGAGGTCCACTGATTTAGAAAATTATACCTAAAACCTCCAACCATGCAGCATTACCAGTGACAATATATGAGGTTAAATTATATAGATTATAATTCTACATTATAATATAAATTTCAAACATCTTTTGAATGTTCAACTGACCAGGAAGGGCAAGGAATATATGCAAACTACCAACAGATTTATCTAAAAGAGTCTTTCATTAGCGTAATCAATCTGTACTAAGAAAATCTCAGTTTACAACACATCGAAGACAAGAGTCTCGCTGTACTCTGCTAGTCAGACCACTTGCTACTGAGGAAACCATCATATTTTAAGGTTGATATAGTACATCTGAGTTGTCGAAAGTGTCCTTGTATTCATATGCTATGGAAAAATAATGGCAGTTCTGGTGTGATTTAGTCTGAAAAAAAAATTCTTGAAGGACGCATAACAACTTGTTCTCAAATATGTGACAACCAAAACAATCTATGCTGACCAGGTCAGCTAAATTATAGTGGCTTGCAAGATCTGGAATAAGTCAGTAATCCTGTCCACCTGTCCTGAAAAATGTTTTCATAAGACTATTTTAGTTAGAAGCAGCCTTAATGGTGCAGGAAAGCCATAAAATAAGCTAGAATACTTCTTATTACCTTTACCTTAGATCCCTGCATATAGGATGTAACCTAGTAACAATCCCAAATCTAAATGTCATGAACTACATATAGAAAGCCTGATAAAGTAATTAAGCAAGATTCTCTCTCTCTCTCTCTCACCCCCCCCCCCCCCACCCCCAGAGCTCTAACAGATACTGGAATAAGTCAGTAATCCTGTCCACCTGTCCTGAAAAATGTTTTCATAAGACTATTTTAGTTAGAAGCAGCCTTAATGGTGCAGGAAAGCCATAAAATAAGCTAGAATACTTCTTATTACCTTTACCTTAGATCCCTGCATATAGGATGTAACCTAGTAACAATCCCAAATCTAAATGTCATGAACTACATATAGAAAGCCTGATAAAGTAATTAAGCAAGATTCTCTCTCTCTCTCTCCCCCCCCCCCCCCCATCCTTTCCCCTTCTTGTGATCATAAAATGCGACTCTGCTGGCCCTCTTCGGAACACAATTTTCAGGTCTACCTGATCGATCTCCTTGGTTGCAATCATCATATTGGCTCAATAAATCCTTACTCTAATGTTTTTGTCTCAGTTTCTTTTTCAGTCAATATATGTGAAGATTTGTCACATGAAAGTGAGATAAGACACTATGAAAATAAATCTGTAGTGAAAAGGAGAGTAAATATTACAGCAAGGGTGGTTTTGTTCAATATAAAAAATAGCATTTGGACTTCTCCAACCATGGATATATCTTCATAGGAGGTATTGAAGCTTCTCACTTTTACTAATAGGAACAATTTTTATTAATAGGAACAAACACTCTTACCAGATCACCATTTAGCAATTCTGCATCCATTAGCAAAGAATTTAATAGTGTCATTTGGGCTTAATAAGAAATTGACTCACAAAGGTCTTTTTAGAAATTAAGCTATTTGTAAGTACATGCACATCAGTAGTTATTTTCCTATGACTGGAAATATTAAAACTGAATATTAAATAGTAGTGAACTGATAGAGTGGCTTTTTGTACTTGATGAAATGTTGAACTCTATGCTCCTAGGAGTCCATTTGTATTGCTAAGATGTTTACAGCTTAATAATGATCAGTAAAGTAGGACTCAAGACAGCTGGACTTTCCTGTGGCCATTTTTTCCTATTTAATCATAAAATATTATTTAGCTCCTCTGGTTTTTATACTTCCCAAACGAGAGGACACAGAATAGTTAAGATTTTTATAATTCTTGAAATAAACTTCTATGTGCAAGAAAAACAGTAAGTACTATTGCACTGTTACTAGTCAGCAAGAGAAAAGGAGGCTTAATGGATGAAATCATTTAGGATTGTCTTATACGCACAAAATATCATACTCACTAGAGTTCTCTGATGAGGTAGATTTGAGATAGGATTTGAAAAATGGCTAAGATTTAAATATATAAAGATTTCTATCTTAAAAGGAGAGTAAGGAAAAAGGTGTATTATCAGGAGTAACTGTATTGGAAATATAAGCAGTAAGAAAAACCTCTAATGAAGTATTCTGGCCAAATGGAAGGTATGATAAAGCTACATTATGTGGCAGCAGTCAGCAAACTAGATTCTGTGGGCCAATTCTGGCCTGCTTTTGTAAATAAAATTTTATTGGATCCCAGCCACGCCACTTGTTTACATATTTTCTGTACCTGCTTTTCTGCTGCAACAGGATGGTTTAGTACTTGTGAAAGAGACAATGAAAGCCAGTAAAATTCTAAACTATTCACTGTTTAATCCTTTAAGGAAAAGTTTGCTGACTCATGCTATAAAGAATCATTTTGTGGCCTTAGATGGGAAAAATAGAAATACTTTGTCTGTAAGAAATCCCCAAAGGATTTTCTCTGCTGCAGTGATTTCTTGTTCTTAATCATTTTGGGGAGGATTCTTATGATAGTTCTTAGAATCTAAAAGACAATAATGGTTCAGTGACAAAACCAGGAAGATCCCAGTAATTCACAGCAGCTAGATCTCTGTCTCAGGAACAAGAAAGTTGATTTACAATTTATTTAAATGACAGTAATTATGATACCTGCAATGTATGACATTTTGTGTAGCTTCCAGTATTATTTCATCTTTAGTATTAAACAATAAATCTTGATATGGCTTTAAGGAGAATAGTTAACTACATAAGTACTTATGCTGTGCCTGATAGATGGAAGATATATTAGAAAGTCTTCATTCTTTTCTAGTACCTCATTTTTCCTTTATTTATCTACTCACTTATTTCTTGGTCAAAAAGAAAGTTCACTTTAAAAATCTATATTGCTGAAAAGTAGGCAGGAAGGCATAACTCACCAAAATTAGACAACTCAAAAGATGAGGCCGTTTCTAACTCACCACCAATTTTTCTTTATTTGTGCATTTTCCCTTCTTATACAGCAGAAGTCTGAATAAATTCTTCCATAAGTCAGGTTAACTTAACACCTGATGATTAGTTCCATGTGATTGGTGAAAAATATTGCTATTCGTAAAACATACCTACTTTCAAACCCTGTCAGCCTGTAAACATAATGATTCCATTACTATATCAATGTGATTCTAAAATTGCTTTTTAGTACTTTTGTTATTTAGTGCTGAGATAAAAATTTTAGAATCACTTGGGCTTTCATTGAAATTGCTTGGGAATCGTGAGTAAATTTTTTCATGAAAATACTGAGAACAAGTAGAAAAAGCATTGGTTTTATCGCCTGAAGATGTGAAGGCAACACTATTTTTTCTTCTTCTTACCCTACTGCTTAGTTGAGAGGATTTAAGTCTTCCCGTAACCCTTGGGTTGGGCCTGGAATAAGCCAGATGGGAGCTTAATTGCTGGTTCTACTTTGACAGTCAGTGATTTTTCAACCTCTCAACTTCAGTTTTCAGATCTGTAAAATTAGGTTAATAATCTGTCTCAAACAGCTGCTAGGAGTTTTAAGTCTAAGAAAACACATAGTAGGCACTCTTTCTCATACACATAAACATAGAACCTGACTATTCCTTACTGCACAACAATATACTTAGAATAAAATCTATATATTTAATTGAAGAAAATTTTAATTGAATGGATGAAAACTACTATGCTAGTTCTTTACCATGACCAAATTTATCCATAATTACAGTTCATTATTTTTATAAAAACTTATCCAAGTGTAATTTGTTGGATAAATAGCATAAATTGGTAGTTACCATTGATATTTCTTTCTCTGATCATGTCTACTGCTGTACAGAGGAGATTTTATTAAATATCATCAAAACCCTACTATTTACACAGAGTTCTTAGAGTTTTTGAATCCTGGGAAAGTAGTACTGATCATCATCTTACTTAGTATCACATATTCCAGTACTGTTATGGGAGTGGTGACAATTGTCATGGCTTGGAAGGTAGCTATAACTAAACAGCTGCTTTGATTCTAGACAGTCACTACGCAAGATTGAAATGACAAAATACATTGTGTAGACAAGGCAAGTGGTTGATTGAGGAGGAAATCCCCAAATATTGATCTTACCTGCTTATCTAAATCAATTCTAAAAATAAGGCTACCAAATCAATATTTTTCAAATGGATAAAAGTTTAAACCCAAACTGACCCTGAGTGTAAGAAGGAGAAAATGTTTATTGAAAACATGTGACCCAGCTAGCTTTCTTGTCCTTTTTTTCTTCTGTTAAAAATATATAAAAACAAAATAACTATAAAATTACACACACACACACAAAATTTTCTGCTCTAATAATAAGATCACCGTTTTTAGGGAGGATGCTGTACAATTGATGTATTATACAATTAGGAGAAGAATTTTAAGGGACAAAAAAGGGAGTGTACTTCCAGTAAGTCCCCTTCCAAAATGTTTCAGGGACCCTAACAGTGAACCCATCTGAGGATCTGTGGTCCTTGCCTTCCTCTGGAACATTTTTTAGAGAAGTTATTGGGTTTTTTTTTTTTTTAATCTTAAACAAAAGGGAAGAGAGTGTGATTGAAAACTATGCTTCTGAGATAGATCACAATCTGGTCTTTTAACCATTGTCTTATCAATTATTTGCTGTAACAAATAATTGTGTGCTTCCTCTGTGCTAGTGCATCTGAGGAAAGCTGAAAACATCAACTCAATATGAAAAGAAATTTAAAGGACAATACCATGCTGGTTACTTCTGAAAGTTCATCCACTTTGGAGTTTTGTTATAAGTAAGACAATAGCAACTGTACTGTGAAATCATCGACTTCAAAGTGTTTGTATGTTGTAGGTTGAAAATGGTTTCCTATCCCACTCCCAAACTATGTTTCGCACATAATGATGTTGTGGTCAACAACAGACCACCTATATAATGGTAGCCCGAGCAATAGGCTGTGTATAGCCTAAGTGTGTAGACTTTATCATCTAGTTTTGTGTAGGTTCGCTCTTTGATATTCACACAATGACAAAGTCACCTAATGAAGCATTTCACAGAATGTATCCATATCTTTAAGAGAAGCATGATTTATATATGCTACCCACCCTTAGTCACTTAGTAGCCATCTAGATCATCAGATTGACTGTCACAGTATTGCAGTGCTCATATTCAAGTGACCTTTCTTTTACTTGATAATTGCCCCAAGGCACAGTAGTAGTGATGCCGGCAATTCGAATATGCCAAAGAGAAACATAAAGAGTTTCCTTTCAGTGGAAAGGTGGAAGTTCTTAATAAGGAAAAAACAAAGTGGATATCAATGATTTCATGCATGCGTTGGAAGTCTTGGTATATATTCCGTATGGATAAGTGGGGACTACTGTATTACAAATACTTAGCAGTGTTCTGTACTTTGGATCTGTTGATTTAACTTCCATATTACACTTATTTGTTTGTTTGTTATAATTTCACATAAAGAGAATGGCTATAATGACTCTCAATAGCTGAATTTTCAGCGCATGTGAGTATTTAAACTGTTAAGCTTATAATGGTAAGTTATTTGACATGACCTTTGGTACATACAGTTACCTGATCTCATTCTGGATAAAAATGTCTTCTGTTTTGAGTTCCACAAACGGGTGCAAAAAAACAAAAACAAAAACAAAACTGGAAAAAAATTTACTATTTCTTAAAAAACAAAATATTTAAAGGAAAAAAAAAGCTTTCAACTAGAGAATCACAAATTGTGTTAGAAAAATAAAAAAATAAGTAAAATTACAAAAACCTTTTAAGCTTTAGATTAAGCAAAATCAACAATATTAACACTTCACCATATATAAGAAAATTCAAATACCATTATCAGTGGCAAGTAATGCCATTATGAATGCTTTCTTTTTCCTATAAAGTGGAACTGAAATATTGCTTTGTATAGAATTTTACCTATTGTTAATTTCAAAATGAAGGTGATTTAACTGGTTGAAGATTGTCATAGAATAGAGATAATTATATATCTTATTTGTAAATTTCAGAGAAAATTCAACTAATCATTTTCTGAAGAAAAATGTAGCCCTTCTGAAAAAAGTTACTTGTTAATGTTGTATGTATTATAAGTGAAGTGCTCTAGATTGTTCCAATTGCAACTGAATCCTACAAAGTGCTATTTGCCTGTTCTTTGCGTTAAATTCTTTCCACACATGCTTTCCTACTCTATTAAAATATATTTACATAAATGTTCTTAAAATGAGACCTGAATAAGTAAGAGTTAAATCCAATTTGTGGTATCTAAATGTGTGATAGGTGAATGAATACATAGAAATTAGTTTTACAATCTTTAAAAAATCTTAGCACATTATCATGAAGTACCATTTGGAAATCCCAAATTCTTAAGAAATTTGCAGTGAAATTTTATGTGTGACTAAGAGTAGAAGTAAAATAGAGAAAGATGTATTTCATATGATCTTTGGAAGCCTCTTCCATTTGCTTGAAGCAACCAACTACATAAGGGTTACAAAGCAAGAGTAAAAAGACCTTGTATACAATGTTGTAACAGTCTTATGGATCTTCCTTAGGACCTCTCGCTGTGGAATTGGCTCCGGCAGTTAACTTTCCAGCCTTTTGGTTCCACTGGTGGGGACTTTGTTTCTGTAGTTCCCAAGGTCATGACTACTCTCCCCTGCACATGTTCAGTGGGTTTCCTGCAAAACAACATGCTAATAGAAAGAAGCGAGATGGGCTGAAACAAGTTATTTAGCT
>NW_007729736.1:389342-390724 GCF_000696425.1 Galeopterus variegatus
CATAGAAATTAGTTTTACAATCTTTAAAAAATCTTAGCACATTATCATGAAGTACCATTTGAAAATCCCAAATTCATAAGAAATTTGCAGTGAAATTTTATATGTGACTAAGAGTAGAAGTAAAATAGAGAAAGATGTATTTCATATGATCTTTGGAAGCCTCTTCCATTTGCTTGAAGCAACCAACTACATAAGGGTTACAAAGCAAGAGTAAAAAGACCTTGTATACAATGTTGTAACAGTCTTATGGATCTTCCTTAGGACCTCTCGCTGTGGAATTGGCTCCGGCAGTTAAGTTTCCAGCCTTTTGGTTCCACTGGTGGGGACTTTGTTTCTGTAGTTCCCAAGGTCATGACTACTCTCCCCTGCACATGTTCAGTGGGTTTCCTGCAAAACAACATGCTAATAGAAAGAAGCGAGATGGGCTGAAACAAGTTATGTAGCTGCAATATCTCCATGACTAGTGGTAATAGAAGAATCATGGAGGAGAAAAATTGTAGGCAAGCAATTGCATTTCCAATGGCGTTTACTTTCCACATGTATCCATTTCCCATATAATAATACTCTGGGCTTATCTCGATTTACTCCCCTTAAAAGAAAGATTGAATCATCAAATTGCTGAGTTAGGAAATGGTGAGCTAGGCCTAAATAACTCAGTCCTTTCCTTCTTGTCTTTAGGTTTTGTGTTTTTCTGACTGTGGAAATCATGTCCTGTCCTTTAGGAGAGAGCCTATGGCTATCTGGGGCCCATGGCTTATAGGGTGAAATAGCATGTGATACTTCCAGGTGGGGCCATGATAAGCTCATGGGTGATTATTTTGTTTCTCTTTTGCTGATCCAGCAACTGGCAGCTATTCTAGGTGGTACAGTTACAAGATGGTAGAGCCTGAAAATTTCTGGTTCCAGAACCACCCACCAACCACATTAATCATGTTTGTTTTATAACCCAGGCAGGATTGGCTTCATGTGTGTGTGACTTGTGCAGGTGCACAGAGCTCTGGATTTAGAAGCTCCAGCATTTGACTTAATGCTCTGTGGCTGTTATCTTGAAATTCTTAATATTTTTGAACAAGGGGTTTCACATTTTAATTTTTCACTAGAACTTGCAAATTATGTAGCCATAATATGACCCCAACAAAATCTAGTTAGTTCTAACTAGGAGAGGATTTTCAATGGCTGACAATAAAATCCACTCCACCTAGAATGACAAAGGAAAAGAATTTATTTGAGAATATTATTTAGTTACTGTATTAGTCCACTTCTGTTACTTATGACAAAATGCCTGAAACTGGGTAATTCACGAAGAAACAATATATTTTTTTTCCTTTTTGTCTTTTTTACTGACCAGTAAAGGGATCGCAACCCTCGGTGTCGCGCCCGTA
>NW_007729736.1:392420-394027 GCF_000696425.1 Galeopterus variegatus
ATGTTCCACTGCTTAGACATTCCTCCATTACAAGATAAACTGTTGCTTTGAGACTACGCATAATTCTAATGTGGTTTGTGAGGCTCTCCATCTTCCTTACTTTTCTTTCTACCTTCATGTCTTTCCAAACTCCATCTTGTACTGTATATTCCATCCATATTGAACTTCTTTTTCTGGCTTATAGGCTTCCTTCCTTCATGCTAGTCCTTTGCATGCAATGTTGTACATATCTTCTGAATTATGTCTGCTTTCACTTGACTAATTGCCATTTTTGGAAAAAGACTTGGCTTAAACTCACTTCTGAGAAGTCTTTCTCACTGTCTTATACCCCTACCCCCAAATTAGTATGTTGTATTCTCTGATCCCCTTGCATTCTTTACTTTTCCTATATTATCTGTGTGTCAATTACTTGTGTAATTGTTTATTTTCTCTGATAAACTATACATTCTGTGAAGGCTGAGGACATGATTGTCTTGTACACTGATGCATCTTTATACTTAACAAAATTCCTTAGAGATAATAAGCTATCAACAAATTTATGGGAATAACATAGAATGAACAGACAACTGAATGGATGAATACATAAACAAATGATTAAATAAAGGAAACTGCAGGTCTGGCTTCTATTTAACTTTTCTACTGTAAGATGGTTCTATTTTTTCATAGATGCTACAGAGTTCTGGAGATCTACATTTTATCTTTGGATATTTCATGGGTTTATTAATTCTACAAATATTTCTCATATAATTATCATGTGCCAGGTCCTATGGCTTTGTGCCTTTGGATACCCAAGTTAAATACTCAGGATCTTAGTTTTATCATCTGCAATATCAAAGTGATAAAATTTATCTCACTAAATTCAGAAAATCAAAAGAGTTTACAAAATTATTCATATTTTTATTTTATTCATATTTTTCACTGTTAGTATTGCTAAAAAGTTGGGCTTCCCTTTTTAAATACTGTTATGTTATTGATAGTGGTTAAGAGATATTTATTCCTATTAAACCATAAATATGTGACATATTACTATTATATGAGCAGAATACGTTGAGTGCTAAATAATTTAAATAAGATTTTTCTCTTAACTAAAACACAGTCTGTATCATTTGTTTAACTTATGGCGTCCATCCCAGAGGTTTAAGGTGCAATCACATTTTTATACTTTCTCTAGGATTTGCCACCTCACAAATATCCCTCCTCCAACTCAGGTTTTGAATTGCTTCTTGAGAGTTGTTTTTCTCTTACATCAACACTGCCTTCAGTCTGCCCTACAATCCATACTATTTACATACAGACACATATAATGTACTACTGCCTTGTGCAATCTATCTCAGAAATAGTTCAATCCATGATAGAATTGAAACTCTTCTCTTTCTCACACCAAATGATCTAAATACAGAGAAAAGTAGGAATAATCAGGAAGCAGGGTATATGTGTAAATGTCTGTTTGCAAGACTCTAGTGTTCCCACTCATGCTTTGTATTTTATATCTCTCCCAATGTTAGAATTTGAATTTCAAAGATATGCCATTGCGAGTTAAATGTATCTGGTTGCCAGTCAAAATGTCCATTACTGGTACAATTTGCCTTTTAAGGACTACTTCTATT
>NW_007729736.1:394706-396175 GCF_000696425.1 Galeopterus variegatus
CTGGTTGCCAGTCAAAATGTCCATTACTGGTACAATTTGCCTTTTAAGGACTACTTCTATTATTATGAAATTTAAAACATATTTCAATCATAAATCATAGCTTAAATAACTCTATTATTCATTCCACATATTCTGATAAAAACCTTTATAAGTTTTTCAAGGATCTAATGTTTTGTCTATATTATCAACTACGAAACATATTATTTTGATTTTATATGCATTGCTCCTTTCTGCTAAAAAAGGCTTTTCCATGTTTTTTGTTTGTTTGTTTGTTTAGTTGATTTTTTTGGTTGTTTTGCCTTTATGTTCTTCCTTCACATTTTTGCCTACATATTTTCTTTTTCTCCTTTAGTTCCTTAAATACTTTCCTAACTTCTTTGACTTCTGCACCCTTTCATGTTACAAGGCATATCCCTTATACTTGGTGCTTGTCACATTTGAAATGTCACTTTACTTTTTATGCACAGTTGATTATTGTCTGTCTCACCCAGTAGATTATATGAACCAAGGGACCATGTCTCTTCATGCTCACAATAGTAATTCCAGCCCCTGGCATATTAATTTGCACATAAGATGCGTTTGATACATGGCTCAGACTGAATAAATGATTCCCCAATCCCCAGAGTGTGAGGTAGGTGAATTTGTATGTCAAAATGACACACACTGAGTCAAGTTAAATACATAAAAATATCATCATTATATAAAATATAGAGACAGAAATAAAAGAAAAAAAAGAGGTTGAAAAGGACACTGCCATTCATGGTGCCTCCTACTTTATGACATTCTACTATAATTCTCACCCTAAATTCATATGGTTTTTCTTATTCTCATTTTACAACTCAGAGACATGTGATACAAAGAGTTTAAGTAATTGGTTCAACTTCCTGCTCCTAGGAAGTGGTGAAGCTGGGCTGTGTAACCAGCTCTAATCATCTCCAACATCCACCTCTTCACACCACTCCATTATCGAACTACTTGTAGCTTCATAACCTCTGATTCCCTGTTAGATCCTCTCCAGCACTGGCTTTCGTCTCTCAAGTCTGAAGAGTGAGTTATGTAGAAATTGTGAGTTTAAACCTATCTCACATCTTCTTAATTGCGTTTTCTCTCTTTCCCCCTTTGAGTGTATTCACAATTTCCATGCTTCTGCAATTGTTGATTACTACACTTACTATATGCCAGATGTTATATCATTTAAATTGTGCCCACACATTGCAGGTGCAAAGTGGAGGCCACAATTGAGCAAATTTGGACTTAAGTATTTTTGTGGTTTCATTTAATTTATATGCTTGGCCCAATGTAAATCATTTTTTTTTCTTTTTCTTTTTTTTCTTTTGCTGTTTGCCTGGCAAACTTTTGAAATATTATTTTTAAAGTTCTGAAAACTGAGAATGGTATCTTCTAGAACTTAAAAATCCTGGCCTCTTAGGTAGACTTCACATTTTTCCAGACTACTAAGAGTATGACCT
>NW_007729736.1:396285-400069 GCF_000696425.1 Galeopterus variegatus
TTAAAAATCCTGGCCTCTTAGGTAGACTTCACATTTTTCCAGACTACTAAGAGTATGACCTTGCACATTTTTATTTGTACAAATATAATAAAGCTAAACCAGTCATGCTTTCCAGAGAAGAAAACACGTTATGGGATATGGCCATAAGATATCAAAAACTTATAAGCAAATGGATCTATTATAATCCTACAATTACTCTTCATTTGTTTTAAGGGCTGAGCCCCTTTACATTTCTCTTAATTTTTCTTAAATGTGTTCTGTGTTCACTCTTCTATGCTGTCATGTCCAAAAATGTAAAATTTGTAACTTTGTTTTCATTGCATTCTCAATGGTGTTTCTATTGACTGCTATACCTGAACAAGTACGGAAAGAAAAGAAATGACTGTAAAATGCCTATAAAAATGCTCATCTTAGGATGCATGCTAGGTCCCTATTTTATAGCATCTGAGCAACTACTGTCTTTCATTAAATCCAAGACACAGTCAATTGTATAATGCACTGCTATTTTAATTAGCATTAGAAAGTACAGTAAGATAACACTGCAAATTAAAATGTATCTCAGTATTTTTAGTTTATTTTATACTATGGAAAGATACCTTTTTAGACTCAATTTAGACTTTTTAAAATACACCATTCTTGTATATACATTAAAAAAATACTTAAGAGAAATTATTTGGTTCAGATATTCCTAAAATATTTTCCATTCGGTCTGGCTCTTCTGAATCACAGAATTGCCAATCTCTTTATTTAACCTCAGAAAAACATACCCTGAAATATTAAAAATATTGGCGATAAAATGAAATAGAATTCCTTTAAAGTATTCTCTACTTTTGTCTCCAAGATACTTAACCAAGTGTCGGTTCTCCCACTGCCGGAGACCGACAAAGCCGGGCTGGAAGAGACCCCGGACNCCTATTATGGTAATTGAAAGGTGGGGACTTGAAGAGGTGATTAGATTGTAGGACCATGCAGAAACGAATGGATTAAAAATGGTGGTCAAGGGTATAGTTCCGAGGGCTTTAAAAGAAGAGGAGACTCTGTCTTTCTCTCTCTCTGCTCTCTCTGCTTCCACCATTTTGCAATGTGAGACCCCTGGGTCACTGTTGCCACCAGCAGATGGACTTTGGACTTCCCAGCCTCAGAAACTGTAAGCAATAAATGTTGTTTTCCTTGTAAATCACCCAGTTTCAGGTATTTTGTTATAAGCAACAAAGACGAACTAATACAATACATAAAGCTGATTCTTAAATAAATAAAAGTTAGGTAACCCAATAGCATTCTAATATTGGCTAGTGTTATACCTTGCTTGGCAAAATGGTTTTGTTGGATATCTGTGGCCATGTTTCTACTACACTAATATGAAGTCACCAATCCAATGAATTATTGTACTACAGATTTCCTTCTGGAGATGTTAGGCTTAACCATTGTATTCCTAGTTCTTTGGAATCTATGTCACTTTGTCTCCACATCATGTCTTTCTCATATTATCCTTTAATTCAAAAAAGCCAAATAGTTGGAGAAATATCCACTAGGCAGTGCCTGGGACAGAGGAAGTGCATAGCTAACATTTTATGCTCACTTATCTATTGTGAACAAACCACTTTGATAGGGTTTTTATATCTCTTTTTTTAATTTAAACCTCAGGAATTATTAAGTATTTATAATAGTCATTTTAAAAAATGATGTAACAGGAGATTGGTATGGCTATATAATTGAACCAAAATAATCCATAGTAAAGTTTATATGTTATAACTGAAGTTTTAGATCTCCTTTAACTCCTCCCCTTCTTATTCTAACTTTGAATTCCATATATGTTCATCCACATGTATTAGTTTTCCTTCTCTTTTTTTTTCATGCTATTTTCTCCACTTAGGATATACTTCCTTTATCATCACTTTTCCACTCCATGTTTATGCTTACTAATATGTAAATCATGTTTGATGTTTTATTTTGGGTTTTAAATATGAGCCTTAACTTGGATTGATTATATGCTCATTCCAACCTAGTCCCAATTGATGAAGTTCATTGAGAATTTGGTTGATCAAGTTTCTGGATCATAGCTAGGATTTAAAGCTTGTATGAGAATACATAATAAGGATGAAGTATCAAGATCATATACTGTGAATTTAGGACAGTCTTAATATTTTCTTAGGAAGTAAAGTGGTGTGTAAGAAGCAGCAACCACTACAGTAAAGATAGAAAAGGGAGTGTTCACTTTGAATGGCGGGCCCCACATAATGCTTAGGCCGATGAAGCCAAAGATTCACCTTTAGCTAAGTTCTCTGTTGGGAAGAAAAAATATACACGCCTTCACTGCCATAGAATTTACTGAGATAAAATCTTTCTTGAATGTAAGGTAAAAGGGAGTATGGGCCCTGGTGTTTTATACAGCAGCAAAAAAATACACTGCATTTGTATTCAAAATCTGCATCAGATGAACCAGAAATTAGTTGACCCACTTTAAATTAAGCAAGCAAGTTCACACTTTACTTGATCATGAAGAGAGGGAAAACTAGGTCTCTCTATTTTTTGCTTGTCTACAATATTTATTGATTACTCTCTCTAGGTACACATATATGTATGCCTGGAGGTAGGGAATGGGATATTACCTGCGGTAGCATTTTCCATGTGAGGCTAGCAGGTCCAATTCTCTTCCATTTACTGTAGGGTCTATGGCAAATTTTTCTAATACCGTGCCTGAGGATATTGTTGTGCCCAAGTCTTAACATTTAAAACTTTCATCATTGTTGTATCTGTGGAAGGTAGAGGAGACTGAACTAACGCAAAATTGAGTCAGGATTTTGCAAAATAGTACTTTTTAAAACTCATTATCTTGGCCTGGCTGGTTAGCTCACTTGGGAGAGTGTGGTACTGGTAAAACCAAGGTCAAGTGTTCAGATCCAGTACTGGCCATGGCCAAATAAAATAAAATTCATTACCTACTATCTAGTGTTTTGTCATCATTTTCTGTTGCTTTGCCTCCCATGGATTTGTCACCACTTTTCCCCTGGGTGATGGAGCCACCAAAAATTACTCAAAGCCCATCTCTTTTGAGCAGTGAGAAGCCCCAGAAAGAGGTTAATATCCCAGAACTTCCTCAAGTGAGAGGCATTTCTTCCATTTGGGAAATTAACCATGAATTGGGGTTCTCTTCCTGCATTTATTCTCCAGACCAAGAAGTTACAAGAAGAGACATAGGTGGGGCTTTGCTAAGTACAGTTTAACAAGTTTTACAATAGGAGCTGGTAACATTCAGTAAAAACAGGTCAGATGACATTCTGTTAGGCAATTAAGTGATCCACTAACAAAGGCTTGATCTTAGCAAACATTCCTTCTCCCTCTAGCAGTTTATCAGGATCTTTACATAACAATCAGTAACTAGTCTGTCTTTGAACCAGCAACCTTGCTGTGCCACAAATCTTTATCTCACACCAGAGACTTATAGCCTGAGGAAAATTTCATGTCCTTGCAAGGTCAATATTTGAAACCACAAGGCTTTGGAAAACCAGGCCCTGTGAAGTACATATGCTTTTTAGTATATTCCACAATTTTCTTCTTTTTTCTAAAAGTTGAGTGCTGAAAAAATAATCTAGTTAATTGAGGGTTTTATTACGTAAGTTTTTACTGAATATAAATTATAGTACAATAAACAAATTGGGCCAGATAATAGAAAACTACAATTATTTTGTGCCTTATCAGAAGACAGAAATATCAAAGAAAGTTCCTGGGGATCAGAAGGTGCTTTGGTATTATTCAACATATTCATTAAGCAGTCAGTGGAAAA
>NW_007729736.1:400475-401814 GCF_000696425.1 Galeopterus variegatus
ACACCAGAGACTTATAGCCTGAGGAAAATTTCATGTCCTTGCAAGGTCAATATTTGAAACCTCAAGGCTTTGGAAAACCAGGCCCTGTGAAGTACATATGCTTTTTAGTATATTCCACAATTTTCTTCTTTTTTCTAAAAGTTGAGTGTTGAAAAAATAATCTAGTTAATTGAGGGTTTTATTACATAAGTTTTTACTGAATATAAATAATAATACAATAAACAAATTGGGCCAGATAATAGAAAACTACAATTATTTTATGCCTTATCAGAAGACAGAAGTATCAAAGAAGGTCCCTGGGGATCAGAAGGTGCTTTGGTATTATTCAACATATTCATTAAGCAGTCAGTGGAAAATGTAAACAAGTGTACATCCAAATCTGTAAAAATAAAATGTAAGAAGGTAGAGATGACAAACCAGCTTAATCAAACATACAGATGGACGTGGACAGCTGGGGAAATTATTCAGATGAGAAAAAGATGAGTTTAATGGAAAAAATAGTAAAATAATGCATTTGAATACAAATAATACACAAAGGGGAAAAAATAAACTAAGAAGAAGTTAAGATACATAAGAAGTAATTATGGAGAACACTATTTTAGTGTATTTGTTGATAAACTGAAAAGGAATTCTAAATCCAGTGTCATAAGAATGAAAGATAATTGCATTCTAAGTTCCCTAAGTTTAACAATTGGAAAAGAAGAGAAAATTATACTACCACTTAGCTAGATAATACAACTTGTCCATAAGTGCAATGGAGATTTTATAAAGTTAGGCAATTTCAGGAAAAAGTGGCAATTGTAATAAAAGCTGGCAATTTTAACTGGAGATAACTACTGAATAGTTTTATGTTTAAAATATTGAATTCCCTAAAATATACCCAATTTTATAAATTAATTTCAACTCTATCTGTCTCAAAGTTTTCTATCTGGTCACCCTCTTGTGGCATTTTTTTCTAAGTTTCTAAACTTTACAGCAGCATAGCATACTCTTTGTACTCATGATGCAGTAATACTTATCAAACCAAAGACTTACAGGTGAATGTTTTTACTAAATAGAACAGAATTTTAATCCCCTCGGTGTATCACAAACTCTAACCATAAGTTAAGCCATGCCATTTCCAATTTATATTTTGCATTGTTAAGAATAAGAAACAATTATTAGAACACACTCAATTTGTTTGTCCCCAGGGTGACAAATCTTAACCAATATCATTACTAGTTGATTTCAGTGGCAAATACCCTGAATTTAGGAAATTGATGGAACTATATGGAAAAATAAGGCCTACTGAAATAGTAGTCTCCATGTAAGATGGTTTTGAAATAGAAAAAAAAAAAAA
>NW_007729736.1:402757-403816 GCF_000696425.1 Galeopterus variegatus
ACCCTCATTATCTCATCTAACCCTAGTTACCTCTCAAAGGCCCCACCTTCAAATAGCATCAAGCTGAGGGTTAGGGCTTCAGCATACAAATTTTGGAGGAACATAAACGTTCAGTTTATAACACTAACATTCAGGAACATAAATATACAGGAACATAAACATTCAGTTCATAACATTAGGGTATCATTAATTTTTCTCAACCTTTTTGTTTGTTTGTTTCAAGAAAATAATTATATTGAGTTTTGGGTTTCTTTCTTTTATATTTAGAGTTTTTATTTTGTTTTACTATTTCTACTGTCCTGGATAACTCTGTTTGCTTATCATCACCACCAATGGTAATGAATTTAAATAACTCCAGTAAGTCATAATTGCTATTACTTCTCATTTCATATGATTTGTCAGGTAAGTGGGTGCTTGCCTGTTCTTTCATTTGCCCAGAAAGAAGATAAAAATTTAGCATTCATTGTAACTTCTTCAGTTTTATAAATGGTGTTTCTTCCTGCACTGCTTTCTGCTGCAGTCCCAAAAGCACTTACTGATTCTGAAACTCTCTCTTGGGTGATTCTCTGAATTGGAAATTGTGACCTTGAGGCTGTACTGCTAGATCATTTATTGTGTGCTCTGATTCCATGACTGTGTTGAATTCCAGAGAAGGGCATCTTTCCTTTGCTATGGGAAATTCATTTGTCCCAAGGGTCTTTTCTTCTCTTCCCTCATGGGAACTATTTCATGTATNTGGGGTTCACAGGCATACACTGAAGACCTTGATAAAGTTATTTGGGAGAGCCTGTACATTGCTGACTCTGCTTTGGAAGAGCACACTCAAGAAGACATGCAATAAATTACGGATTGTTTAAAGGCTCAGTGTAATACAATGAAATGACAATCACCCTATAAACCAAGGTTTTGCTGAGCAAATCCTACACTTGCCAGCAACTCTCTCCTGACCTATAGGACTCAGAGCTGTCATCTTATTTTGTTACCTCCATAGCTCATCATCAATCTGCACTATGCTGTGTTATATTTATACACCAGCACCCTGTTAAAGGCAATTGGCTT
>NW_007729736.1:404758-409888 GCF_000696425.1 Galeopterus variegatus
TGATAAATCATCTGCTTTATCTTAGAGTTTATGGTTCCATCATGCTTTTGTTTTGTAATTATCAATGTCAGTATTAGGAACTAGGGAAGCTATAATTACAACGTACTCTATTATGCAGTTTAGTTGTGGGTAGCAAAAGCCCAATTTGAATGGACTCCCACAAAAATGGAGTATTTGACTGGCATAACAAAAAAGTCCAAGAGTAGAACCATTTTTAGGTATGGCTTGATATAGGTGTTCAAATGAGATATGCAAGAATAGCTCTCTACAAGTAACTATTCACCACTGGTTTACTTTTATCTTTTTTGACTTATTTTTAGGCAACTACCTTCAACCACAAGCAGTGCCAAGTGAAAACCAGTGACAAGATGAAATTCTATCAGTTTAGATATCCTTTTTGAAAAAAACAAAAAACAGACAAAAAACCTTTCTTTTTTTCTGTTGAGTTCCAGTAAAATTCATATGTAAGGCTCTCACTGGTCCAGCTGAGGTCATGAACTATGTGGGTAATAAGTTCCCTGAATGGCCACAGTGGGGTCACGTGTATTCCTAAAGCTCAAGGTTGAACCAGCCTCCCTCAAATCACATAGATTAAAATAGAGGAAAGACTTGGCAACCCCCCGCCACCACCAAAAAAAAAAAAAGTCAAGGTGCTTTTACTAAATAAAAGGTAAGTGGTTGCTGGGTAGGCAAAATAATAGGTCTCCTGTAAAAATGGCACCAACGGGAAGCAGTAAATTAGAGCAAGAATAAGAATACATGCTCAGAGTTTAGAGAGACCTTAAACACATTACTCCACCCCCTTTGTTCAGTATTTGGATGGAATTTACTGGTAAGTGCTGTGTTAATGTTGTCTTCAATTAGTAAAATGGAGTTGAAATTATCAAGATCCTGGACCACAACGCATCAATTGGTATTACAGCCATGCTTACTAAACCTGCTGTCAAATGAAGCCAATATACTTCCCAGCCCAAAGAAAGACTGGACCATAGAATTTCAGCCTGTAGAAATGTAAGAGAGTTGTTGATTACTCAGAATGAGCAGAAATAGCAGCAGGCAGCTGGCAGGGAGGAATAAGAGATGGGATAATACCATTTTGGGAAAAAATGTCTCTGTAGAACTATATTACAGGGAATTATAGACGAGAAGTAGAGCTTCAAACAGGAAGACATGCCTGAGAGTAGAAACCTCGCCTGCTAAGCAGAAGGCAGCCTGCAATAACTGTCTGCTTCAGAACATGTACTGGCCTTTTTAGCCTCAACCTCCACTATAACAGTTAATTTCAAATATTAAAGTATGTTAACATACTGTATCGGTGTAAATGCCAGTTATAAAACCCCCCCAAAAAAGGGCTATGGCAGATCAAGGAACATACTCATGCAGGAAAAGCACCCCATGGATTTGTGCAATACAGCGACCTTGCCTCAAAAACAGCCAACTAAACAAACAAAAAACTAGCAACCAAAATTTTGTGCCCAAATACTAGTAATCAAAATAGAGATTTTGTAATTAATTCCCAGTTAAATTTAAGGCTACTTGAGAAAAATTATTAAAAATTTAGAACAAGTACATTGTTTAGTCTGTTTGAAGTCGGGAAAATTAAAAATTTGAGTGATACTTCTCTTTAGTCAAATAAATTAAATTAGCAAACTCTTGTGTATATGTGCTGTATGTGCTTTGGTCTCATCACAGTTTACCATAATATGTGAGTGCATGTACAAATGTATATGTCTCTCTGCATGTATGCATTTATGTATAATACTGTCTTCGATGGACAACGTGTTCATTTAAACTCTTAGGGACTTGTTATAAAAAAGAACAAATCTTACATTCTAATTTAAATGCGATAAGAGAAAGGGATTAAGCAGAAACAATTTTATTCAGCAGGTTCAGCTAGCTTATTTGTGCATCCAACATAATCTCTTAAAAATTACCATAAGCAAAATATAACAGATTGTAAATGGTTGCTCATATTAACTTAGCTAAGTACTTGTAATCTGCCTAAGCGTTATTTAACAGAACATAATTGCAAAGCAGTATGATACCTCTGGAGTTTGGAAGACTGTTATGTGCCTAAATCATATTTAGCAATCAGAAGGCTAAAATAGAAATACTTAAACAGTAGACTTTTTAAATACATGCAGAATTTTTTTTTCAAATTGAAAAGTACATTTGAAACTAAAAAAATATAGGTCTTCCTCCTAGTATTTCATTTTATTCATCTTAGTTTAATCCAAATACAAAACATAGTAAGAAAAAGGAGAAAGCTACTGGTCTAAAAGACAAAGCACTTTCAATTTGTAGCAACTGGCATTTCATGAAAGAGAAGTTCTTTTCTAGAATTCCAAAAGCTAGAGTTTAAGTGTTAAGAGCCAATTTTGAAAGACTGAGAAGTAAGGTTTATATTATAGAATGAAAAGAAGGGAAAATGCAGCACTTCCAGCCCCAAAGGTAATAAGGATCCATCTGGATCAGTGGTCCCTGGACCAGCAGCATCAGCATCACCTGGAAACTTGTTAGAAATTCAAGTTATCAGTCTTCACCTGGGACCTACTGAATCAGATACTCTGGGGTGGAGCTCTGCAATTATGATGTAAGAATTGGTCCAGGTGATTCTAATGCACACTAATGCTTGAGAAACACTGGTCTATGTTAAAGAGATTTGATAGAAATGATTTAAATATAATTGTTTGAAAAGGAGTTGCCATATCTGCCCCATCTAGAGGCCAAAACCTTGGCGGTTACTCAAAATAAATACCTTGATACTGGAGGAGAAATCGCTGGGTATAGGCTTTGCCTCTCTTCTCAGCATGGAGCACAGGATGAATACAAAGCTTTTACTGATGTCTTTTCCAGCATGTCGGGGCCTGACAGCAGCTTCAGAGTCCCGGGTAATACAGGGAAAGCAGATGAGGTTTCCTGTATACCTTCAAGTAGGGACAGAAATGTTAAGAGCATCTGACAGTTGTACAAGGAGGACTCAGAACTTTATGACCTTGGTGATCAAAGACTGTGGCAGAATGTGTACATATTTCGGCAACAGATACAGACTCCACTTCCTTTCCTTATTGCAGGATGATCTATATAACATTTTGCCCTTCCCCTAAACATAGATCACCTGGAGAGAGGAATCTAGAGAGAGAATTCTTTTTTTTTTTTTTTGGCAGCTGGCCTATCAGGGATCTGAATCCCTGACCTTGTTGTTATTATACCACACTCTAATCAGCTAAGCTAACCAACCAGCCAGCCCCTAGAGACAGAATTCTTAAACTAATTGAGTTACTTTGAACTAATAATATCTTGAAAATAGGGGCTCAAGTTCACTTATTTTCATTCATAGAAAAATAATGGCAGCTACTATTTTTTCATATTTCAGTCTGTAACTATCCATTTTAAACATGGTACCATTAAATTATATAGAAGATTTTAATGACAAAAAATATTCCCATGATTATATTACTCATATTTTTAACTCAAAAGATATGGCCATGTATTGAGTTTCATAATTTCAATAACAGACACCTGAGCGGAAGTTGTGTTCCAAGGATTATGCTAGGTGCTTCTCACATGGTATTTCATTTATACACATAACAAATCTATGGGACAGATATTATTTTATATATTAAGAAACACAAATAATTACCTGAGGTTACACTACAGTAAGATGCAAACACAGGTGTTTAATATCAAAACCTAAGATCTTTATGTATATGTTAGGCCACAGTGGCAATACTTCATGTCTGAAGAATGTAAATAGTATAGATTCAATACTAAATAGAACATCTGATCTGCATTATATATAGTAGGCAGTCAATAAATACATGCCTAATGATTAAATAAATGTCATTCAATTTATGTATATCCATCTCTCTATTTGATTTAGAAGTTTTACTTAACCACATTATCTAAATAGTACCAACCTTTCCCTGCATGTCTCTTTAACCTGATTTATGTTCCTTTTTCAACTTACCACCACCTGACATGAATATCTATTTGTAAATTCATTTGGTGTTTGTCTTTCCCACTTATGTACAAATACTATGAGAGTAGGGTTTTGTCTCTCTAGTCTACTGCTGTATCCTTAGGGCTGAGCCTCTAATGGAGATCCAGTAAAAATCTCCTCAATGAAATACTTATAAGCAAATGACGAGTATTCTTGCAATTTTCAATGATATAAATATTTGTTAATAAATATTCTGCTTCAGCTAATCCCTTTTCCTTCTATTACATAGGCATTGAGTGCTAAAAAAAATTCCATAATCTTATCTGTGGGATTTAAGGGAACATTTTTAAAGGTTTGCCAGTGTATCAATATAGTCTTTACTCTGTTAAATACACCCCTCCTGCAAGATTAATTGCATTAATTGTTCTTTGACATTATTGAAGCTGATAAGGTGTAAAAGACAAGCCAAAGAGCCCGATTTAAAAGAGGTGTGGATGTAGGAGTGAGGATCAAAATATCACCTCTGCCTTTCAAAGATTTATACTGCTGTCTTATGGTAGAGGTAATCCTAAACTCCACTGGGCCACTGTCAAATCAACCAGTGGTCCCTCATACCACCTGTCTATCATGTTTAACCCAGCAGAGAGGAGCAAGCTTCTGGGCAGGGAGCCAATTGCAACAAAACACAATTCAAAATAAGAGCACAAAATGAAGGGTTTTGGGACAGCAATCTAACACTCAGCAATTCCTGGGAACCTTTTATCTCAGCAGGCTGGGAAGATTTTTCAGTTCTTATTTGTTATCACCTAGCAAAGACATCTTGTTGGCACCAGGAGCTCTAGAAAGTGTCTGCCAAGTCCATGCCAGTCTTGGCTGGTTTTCAGTGATGCGCTGCTATACAGTGCGTTAAACATTATGCTACAGGAAAGCATCCTGTGACTACCGAGATCTCTGTGCTAATGACCCGGATAAAATGTAAAGATTTCCTGATTGGCTGATGGGTGGGCTGAGGGTGATTTAATGCTTTAGTCTCATGAGAAAGTGCAACAGTTCCAAGTCTCCCTCAGCATGCGGAAAACACATTTTTATTTTAGGCAAACTTTTCTTGCTTGCTTGCTTTTTCTCTTTCTATTTCCCTTCCTTCCTTCCTTCCTTCCTTCCTTCCTTCCTTCCTTCCTTCCTTCCTT
>NW_007729736.1:410168-412457 GCF_000696425.1 Galeopterus variegatus
AGTAGTCGTTTGCTTGCATTTCTGATGTTGGGTGCATGCAGGAAGTCACCTTCATTTCTTCTTTTCAAGAAGGGAGCTTTCATTCCTTCGATTATGAAAACAGAGAACTAAGGAAAGAAGTGAGTGAGCACCAGAGAGGGGAAAAAACAGAAAACTAATGGTTTTTTTTCTTACACAATAGTGTAAGAAATAGGCCAGAGCGTCAAAGAAAAATAGCCAATGGTGAAGATTTGCAACTTTCTTAGTAGTTTGTTTGACATATTGAGGAAAAGATAAAACATCTTTTCCTATTAAGAGTGTTGCCATTTGGTACTAAATAAATATGCTGCTAGTATAAATGAATTTCCCAGGCCTTTCTTCTTCCTTTTTCTACTGAATATTCCTTTCAGAGCATAGAACTGGCATTTATATAATTATGGAGCATCAAGACTGAATGCTGGAAAACAATCAGGACCTGAGATAAACAAAAAGAGAGGTGGAATGTCTAAAATTGTAAAAATAGAATTCTTAAAATATAGTCCAAAATTAGAAAAAAAATTTCCACTAAAGAAATAGTCAAGTTAGCCTAAGTACTATACTATCACTTCTCTATGATTTTTTTTTTTTTAATTTTAAAATTTACTTTATGTAGTAAGGACGAAAAATAAGACATCTTTTCAGATCCATTTATGTAATAAAAATAACAGTGGCAAGTGGGCACAATCAGTTTACATTATAAGCAAAGTAGCTCAGCTTTAATGAATGGTTTTATATAAATGAATAGACAGACAGCCTATTATTTCATCTAATGTAATCAATGGATTGGAGTGTTGCTTTGTTAATAAGCTTGCACTGCCAGGATATCCCAGTGTAAGGAAATCATTCATAATAACCAAAGGTAGAGAACTCATCATTCCTGGATCTAATGAGTGACTAAATTCCCCAATTACCATATCAGAGGATTGTCAGAAAGAAAGCTCATTAGTTCAGCATAACTACCTGATTATACCCCCACAGTAAAATCTTATTATTTAGACAAAAATGGGTTGCATTTGGAAAAGCACTGTTGCATGGCAAAATGTATTAAAAGAGCTCTGTGATACATGCCTAATGTTTTTGTATTGTTGAGGAGTTTGGAAGACAGTATTATACATACAGATGTGCTACAGATCATTAAAGATCAAGAGCTTTGAGATTGCAAAGTCAACAGGCTGGTACAAAAACTAAAATAGACAAGCAGCATCTTATTCAGAACAGGAGCTTTGGGGAGTAGAAGTAACAGTGATATTCTGCTCACCACCCCACCCCATCTAACATTCTGATTTGCATTTTAGATTAAAAAAATAATGATAATAATTAGTGGACACTTTCAAATTAGTACTTACAATTTATCAAATTTGTCTGGAAAATGATATTTTACAAGAAGGGGTTGATGTCAGTATTTGTGACCATTTGAGAATAGGCAATAAAAATAAGTCAAAAATATGCTTTCGCAGACTGATTTAATAATAGAATCTCTGTAAAAGGATAAAAATTATGGAATTTACTGAAAATACCATTTACTAAACTTCGACAGATTTATTTTTTTCCTTCAAAAGGAACATTTAAATGTGAAGTTTGGGTAACAGAACAATATTTCAAATTTCAAGGTATTTGGTATCTCTTAATTTTAAATGCTGTGCTCCACAATTTGAAGTGACTGGGATAAACATTTTTACAGGTAACTCTTTATGAAGTAGACATCATAAGCCCTGAGAAATCAAAATTGTCTTGAGTTTAATTTATTGTTAACAATTCTTAATAAGGAACAAAGAATATTTTGCATATAATATATTCTCCTTAATAATAAGAGTACCTATTACTAGAATGCTCTACAGTTCCTAACTATAGAACATAATTAAAGACTAGTAAAAGAAATGAGGTATGAATATATTATGGAGTGGGTCAAGCGTCCACAGGATCAGGATCTGGCTACCTTTTGTTTGCTAGACTTCTTGACATTAAGCTCAATCCTGCCCTCCCTTCTAGATCCCAAATTCTCCTTTGTCAGCAAGGATTTAACTCACAGCCAGATGGTCAGAAAGAAGTTGTCATTGCTACCAATCTGGCTCTGACCATACAGGCCAAATGAAAAAATTATGCTTCCGCTTTGTTCCTGAGAACAGGTCTGTAACTGCAGACTGACCGTGGTTCCCTCTGCCAATGTTCCTGCTTAAGTCACCTACACTAGAACCTCTCCAATACCTCCCCCTGACTCCTGCTTTTCTTCCTGGTCAGTCCCTCTACTCTCACCATTTCAGAGACTGCAGT
>NW_007729736.1:412799-416422 GCF_000696425.1 Galeopterus variegatus
TATTTTGCATATAATATATTCTCCTTAATAATAAGAGTACCTATTACTAGAATGCTCTACATTTCCTAACTATAGAACATAATTAAAGACTAGTAAAAGAAATGAAGTATGAATATATTATGGAGTGGGTCAAGCGTCCACAGCATCAGGATCTGGCTACCTTTTGTTTGCTAGACTTCTTGACATTAAGCTCAATCCTGCCTTCCCTTCTAGATCCCAAATTCTCCTTTGTCAGCAAGGATTTAACTCACAGCCAGATGGTCAGAAACAAGTTGTCATTGCTACCAATCTGGCTCTGACCATACAGGCCAAATGAAAAAATTATGCTTCCGCTTTGTTCCTGGGAACAGGTCTGTAACTGCAGACTGACCGTGGTTCCCTCTGCCAATGTTCCTGCTTAAGTCACCTACACTAGAACCTCTCCAATACCTCAGCCTGACTCCTGCTTTTCTTCCTGGTCAGTCCCTCTACTCTCACCATTTCAGAGACTGCAGTTAGTCTCCTAATGTCTGTCACTCTGCTCCTTCTTTCAGGTTTTTTTTTAGCTTATCTGTGTGGATCTCTGAACAGTGACAGCTCCCAAGTTGTTCATTGACATGCTTCACTGGCTTATCAGTGATTTTCTGATATCTCACTTGGAAAGCCTCTGTCACCAACCACTTGCCTGCACCTGTTTTTTGTCACATATTCTCTGAATACCATTTTCTGCCTGATGATCCAAATTGCCTTTTGTAGGAAAAAATGGATAGGCTTTGCTTTCAAATACTATTTGGATAACAGAGGCGGGTTCATCCAACTCAGAAAATTAAAGTAATAACGAAAAAGAGCTGAAAAACTATTTGGATAACAGAGGCGGGTTCATCCAACTCAGAAAATTAAAGTAATAACGAAAAAGAGCTGAAAACCTAAGAAAATGTAGAATAAAATGGAATAGAAGGCTGAGGGACACAGATAAAGATCTTGAAGAAATTTCACCTGCCTACAAAATATGGAACTAGACTAAGATAAACCTACTTCAAATTTAATACGTCGTTGTGAATCTTTGAGTTGTTAAAGAGAGATCCGTTTAGCCTGATTCCTCCTATCTGTCTGATAACCTTGTGACTTGGAGATTTGAGTTTGAAACAAATCATAAAATGGCTTATAAATATGAAAACTCTACTGTCCACATTGTGTGTTTTGGAGCCTCCAGGATTCCGTAACTCTTTTCTATCTATGGTCTCTCTACCTTTTTTTATTTGGAGCTCTCTACCCAAGCCAAGTAGAATAAAGGGTGAAAATAGTGTGGCCACAACACACAAACTAATAAGGGCAAAGTTGCTACCTCAGGGAAGCAACAATGGAATATTACTCTGCTATGAAAAATAATGAAATACTGCCATTTGCAGCAACATGGATGGACTTAGAAAAAACTATATTAAGTGATATAAGTCAGGTACAGAATGAGAAATACCACATGTTCTCACTTACTTGTGGGAGCTAAAAATAAATAAATAAATACACAAATAAATGGGGGGGGGAGAAGAGAGAACAATCACAATTCCTTTTAGTTGTTAAGACAAGAGAACAGATATGATGTTGATGGGTGAGAGCGGGGAGAGAGAAGGGGTAGGGAGGACTCGGTAAAGGGACACAAAAATCAACCACATTGTATATTGATAAAATAAAATAAAATTAAATTTTTAAAAAAGAAGAAAATTCTGCCATTTGCAGAATATTTGTATGAATGAACCTGGGGGACATTATCCCAAATGGAAATAAGCCTGACACAAAAAGACAAATACTGCATGATCTCACTTACGTGTGGATTCAAAAAATGTTGAGCTCATAAAATCAGAGAGTAGAATGGTGGTTTCCAGGGGTTGGGGTGTAGGGAAAATGAGGCAATGTTGGTCCTAGGATACAAAGTTTCAGTTACAATGAATAACACTGGAGATATAATGTACAGCATGATGACTAAAGTTAATAATAATGCATAGTGTACCTGAAATTTGTTAAGAAAGTAGATCTTAAGCACTCTCACCACACACACACACACACACAAATGTAACTGTGAGTTGATGGATATGTTAATAACTTGATTGTGGAAATCATTTTACAATGTGTATGTATATTAAATCATATATATCTTAAATGTATACAATTTTTGTCAACTATACCCCATTAAAGCTGAAAAATGTTGGGGCCGGCCCGGTGGCGCACTGGATAGGGCGTAATAACTTCGTATAGCATACATTATACGAAGGTATACGAACAGAAAACGTAATAAAGGTGAAGGAGAAAAACTGGAATGCCAGCATGTATTCCTTTAAAAATGACCAGATTAAATGAAAAAGATGCAGCAATCAAAAGTTATATTAGATTGGGGTTTCCCTGGGCTGAAAGGACTGAGTGAACTCCAAATAAAATTGGTAAAAATTGATCTACACTTAGTTTCATTCACAAGGTAAAATAAAAAGTCTTAATCTTTTCCAGACAATTATTTCCAGCAGTTATATTGGCAGTAGGTAACAGAGGAAGATAAAAGTTTTTAATGGGAAAAAGTTTATTGTCCGATGCACGTTAGAAGTGGTTATAGGACCTTCAAGTGTAAGGTCAGAATATTCTAATATACACAGAGATTAGAATATGTTACTATATTAAAGTGTGTACACAAAGACATAATAAAGACATAACTCACAATTTAAAGTAATAAATTGTTGTGGTGAAAGCAGGGTAAAATGATTAGCAAGATGACATGAAACCAATTAAGTAACGTAGAATTTAAAAGTGCATATTGGACATTGTAGTTTTACCCTTGAAATGAAAGATACATAATGTCAGAAACATGTACGCACCTTTGGCTTCATGTTTTTTTAATGAGATCCAATACATTGGAAGGGAGAGAGGTCGTGGAGAATTAAGGGTGGACAATTCTCTGATTACATGGGAAAATTGTTAAAATTATATCTATTTGTCTCTGCTACTAAAAAAATCATCCTTAGAGAATAGACATTAAAATGTACATAAAATATCAAATTCTGAGAGGCAAGAATACGCTGGACATAGTATCTAAAAAATACAATAAATCACTAACGATAAAAGCTTAATCAAAACTTTCAAGTACCGAAAAAAAATTCCTAAAAGGCATAAATAAAAAAAGTCAAAATGATAATAATGATAATAACTGTCCTACTAATAATACATAAAACATTGGGAAAATAAAAGCAATTTATCATTAAATATAAAATTGCTTGGGGTGGTACTGTTTTAGAATGATGGCTCTGTTCCACATTTGCCTCTTCATCCAACCATTAAAATTATTTAAATAATGGAAAATATAGAGGAAAACTGTAAAGAGATAATAGTGGCAATTTTGAGAGAGAATTGAAATAGACAGAAATAAAAAAAATGTGGTAAAAACAAAAAGGGCAGAAGATGGTTGTTGCAGAAATGAGGAGGCAGATACCATCTCTGCGGGCCTCAGTTTGGAAGAACCCCTAACTGATTTCTGGTGGGGAGAGGGGAGCCCGGAGTGCTCTGGAACTACATTGAAGCTACCGGAGAGCTCTCCCGGAGGGCGGACCCGTGCTAGGGGGAGTCAAAGAGGAACTGTGTGCTGAGGGACCCTCCCCCGAGGAGTT
>NW_007729737.1:0-517 GCF_000696425.1 Galeopterus variegatus
TATGGGTCCAAGAAGAAATCAAGCAGGAAATAAAAAAAATTATTGAAACTAATGAAAATAAGGATATATCATGCCAAAACTTGTGGGATACTGCAAAAGCAGTATTAAGGGGGAAATTTATTGCATTAAATGCTTACCTCAGAAGAATGGAAAGATGGTAAGTGAACAACCTAACTCTGCACCTTAAAGAACTAGAAAAATAAGAACAATCTAAACCGAAAGCTAGCAGATGGAAAGAAATCATCAAGATCAGAGCAGAACTTAACGAAATTGAAACCAAAAAAGCAATACAAAGACTAACGAATCAAAAAGTTGGTTTTTTGAAAAGATAAATAAAGACTAACGAATCAAAAAGTTGGTTTTTTGAAAAAATAAATAAAATTGATAAGCCATTAGCATGGCTAAAAAAAAGGAAGAGAGAAGATTCAAATAACCAAAATTAGAAATCAAAAAGGCGATATTACAATTGATCCATCTGAAATACAAGGAATCATTCGAGACTACTATAAACAACTAT
>NW_007729737.1:5215-7394 GCF_000696425.1 Galeopterus variegatus
AATAATATTAAGTGAAACAAGTCAGGCAGAGAAAAAGAAATACCACATGTTCTCACTTATTCGTGGGAGCTAAAAATAAGTAAATAAATTCACACACACACACACACACACAGACACACACACACACACACACACACAAAACCGGGGGGGGAGGAGAAGATATAACAACTACAATTTTTTTTGAAGTTGTTACAACAAGCAAACGGAAAGGACATTCTTGGGTGGGAGGGGGGTGAGGGAGGAGGGAGGGAGGTTTAAGTGATGGGCCATAATAATCAACCACATTGTATATTGACAAAATAAAAATTTAGGGCTGGCCCGGAGGCGCACTGCTACATTGCGCCGCTTGGGAGCGTGGCGGCGCTCCCGCCGAGCGTTCGGATCCCACATACAGACCGGTTCCCGCTCACTGGCTGAGCGAGGTGCGGGCGCAGCACCGAGGGTTGCGATCCCGTTGCCGGTCCCGGTCCGGTACGGGCGCGACACTGAGGGTTGCGATCCATTGCTGGACACGAAAAAAGACAAAAAGGAAAATAAATAAATAAATAAATAAATAATAAAAAAATAAAAAAATAAAAATTTAAAGGAAAAAATAAAATTACCGACAGATATGTGTGCCTATAAGTCTAAAGGCACATTTTCTTTTTTTTTTTTTTTCCTTTTTGTCTTTTTCCGTGTCCGGCAATGGATCGCAACCCTCAGTGTTGCCCCCGTACCGGACCGGGGACCGGCTACAGAATCGCAACCCTTGGCGTTGCTCCCACGCCTCGCTCAGCCAGTGAGCGGGAACCGGTCTGTATGTGGGATCCGAACCCTCGTCGGGAGTGCAGCCACGCTTCCCAAGCGGCGCACTACAGCAGTGCGCCACCGGGCCGGCCCCTAAAGGTCATTTTCTACCACTCCTCTTATTTGACTTCTGTTGACCATTTCTTTCTTGATGAAACACTCCCTTCAACTTTAATACTCATACTCTATTAATTTGTGCATTTTCAGACCCCTCTTCCAGGATGCTGCATATTGGATTTCCTCACATTTCAGACCTTGGTCTTCTCAAATCTTTCTCTAAAATCTCATATGCAGACAATCTCCTCCAAATCCATGCTTTTAGTTAATGCTACAAATTTATATCCCCAAAACGTTTGCCCACTTGCCTACCTAATGTCTTGCTTTGGCTGTCTTATATGCAATTCGAACTCAATGTTTCTGAAATGTAATTTGTGATATTTCTTTTTTCTTTTTTTTTTTTTCTTCATCTTCTGCTATGCTAACCTTCTTTCAGCTGGTGAATACACTACCAGCCTTTTAATCACACACAAAAAGCCCCAGAATTCTGGGTGTTATTCTTGGCTCTTTTCCTTCTCTTTCACCAAGTTCTGTCAATTTTCCCTCTCAGATAGATTTAGTCTCTCCATCTCCACCACCACCTTAGTCCAGACTACCATCATCTCTTTTCTGGACTATAGCTGTAGCCACTAGTTTGTCCATCTGCATCAGTTTTGGTTTCTCTACTAGCCATTACAGCCTCAGTTAACACCAACAAGCAATAATCAAATAATGGTCATATTCCCTTCACTGTTTAAACATTCAAATCACTTCCCATTGCTCTTGGGATAAATGCAGAATCGTTCCATGTTCACTATAAGACTGCCTATTCCTCCAGTCTCCTTACACACTGCTTTTTCGTTTATTGTGTCTGCTGCAGTCATAGTGGTCTCCATTCCTTTTTGCATTCTAGATGTGCCTCTTACCATCTCAGGGCTTTTGATCATGTTGTCCTCTGCTCCAGAAACACTGTACGTTGGTCCATCGACCCTTCACTCAGTGAATGCTCACTCCTCCTCAGGTCTTAGGCAATTGTTACTTCCTCAGAAAAACTTTACCTGACTTCTCTGACAATGAATTTCCTCGAAATGCAAGCAATTTTAGCCCCCCACACCTCTCCTTAGGGCTACTCGTTAGCAGCATTTATCACTGTTATAATTTCACAATTATGTATGAGATTCTTTGGTTTGTCTCCACCAGTGCACAATAAGCTTTATGGGGATGGAAACAGTTTCTCCTATTTCTACAACCTAGTACAGTTGTTGAATATATAATTTATGTCACCTTGCTGAAGTCATACAATGACTGTCACATAAGAGTGGATTTTATAAATGTTCAGTCTTGGTATGGAAAATAA
>NW_007729737.1:8566-11724 GCF_000696425.1 Galeopterus variegatus
TTTTACACTCTTAATTCAGGGTCTTCATGTTGGTGCCAAAGCAGAGATATAACTGGACTGATATGCAGAATGATTTTTGCTGGCTCAGCCTATGATATCAATCAGAACTAGTCATGTGGTCCTATCTAACTGTAGGAGGTCTGGGACATGTGAACTACCACATTTCTTTCTTTCTTTCTTTTTTTTTTTTTTGTCTGTTTTGTGACCGGTAAGGGGACCGCAACCCTTGGCTTGGTGTCGCCCGCACCGCGCTCAGCCAGTGAGCGCACCAGCCATTCCNTTTTTTTTTTTTTTTTTTTTTTTTTTTGTCTTTTTTGTGACCAGTAAGGGGACCGCAACCCTTGGCTTGGTGTCGCCCGCACCGCCCTCAGCCAGTGAGCGCACCAGCCATTCCTATATAGGATCTGAACCCATGGTGGGAGTGTCACTACGCTCCCAGCGCTGCACTCTCCCAAGTGCATCACGGGGTCGGCCCAACTACCACATTTCTGAGAAGGAAATGGCAACAGATATTGCTGAGCTCTCTCCTATTACAATTCTGGAAGTGAAAAAATCTTATATTCTAAAATTCTCAAAATTGTGAGTTACCAGGGATACCAAAAAATCAAGTTTAGTTTACATTATTGGCCAGTTGTTAAACACAAATATGAGAGTGGATATAGATGAGCATTATAATTTTGATATTAGAACTATGGGCAGCAAGATATGCTTCTCAATATATTGAAGGTGCTCTCTTGGCCCCAACAAAATTCTAAACACAAATGCAAGTATGAACTATCAACTCTTTGATAATATTTGATAGTAATGTGGTTACTGAGATGATTCAGAATATGATTTTTAAATTATCATCAAATAAATATTTAAAATAAAATTGTATATACAAGTCATGGCCATCTGTGAGAATATATTGTCAACCACACAGGTCAAGGAACAATATATACACCTATTCTATCTATAGAACTGAGTTACAATGTAAGTGAAAAATAAATAAATAAAGCATTCAAGACCAAGATCATGTGGACTGGAGCGGTACTGAAAAATTCTTTGGCAGCAAATACTAACCTCAGCCTTGAAAAAAAATGATAAAACTTAAATGGGTATTAAGGAGGAAAGAATTGAACTCTCAGCAGGTTGAAAATCGTAAACAGGATTAGAGTGAAGATAGATCAAGGTTTGTTCATGGGTTAAGAAGGTGAACTCATTTGCAATATAATGAGTGTGTTCTAAAGAGTATTTTGCTTTTTCTTTTATGTATAATAAGAATCCTGAAAAAAATTCTGACTGGAAAACTGTGCCTTGTTGAACATTGTGTTTTTGGACAAATAATATAATTTTTTTATGGCTGGTGGTTAAGACAGTTTGAATCATAAAGATTGTCACATATTAAATACCTATGATGTGTCAGGCAATATATCAGACACTTTGGATATATCTATTTTTATGATAACTTGAACCCTAAAAGTTAGATAATCCTATTCTTGCTTTAAAGATAAAGAAGAGAATGTTGTGTAACTTGTCTGTTTACAATAATAGTATGTATTCTAAAAAGAAGGGATTTGAATCTAGTTTGAAACCAAAATTGAAGTTTTTTCTACTATGTTATGTGGAGTGAAATAAGGCTGTACATGTCCGGCCTTCTATTAAGCAAACTGTATTCATCAATAAATTAGTCAACCACAATGTAGTCATGTTTACTTAGGCTAGTAAGTTTTGTTTCTTTCACAGGACTAGATACAAAGTTTGCAAGTATTCAACATTGCCACTAATAAAGTATTATTTATGATTACTGTAAAAGACAGTAAGCTAGAAAAGTTGGAAACATTTTATCATCACTACAAATTAGCATCTGTTAGAGTGTCTGACACTCTACTGGACCATGCCTTTTTTTTTTTTTAATTGAAACATAATTCATTGTACACATATGTGGGGTACAGCATTGAACATCAATACCTGTGTGCAATATGTGATGCTCAAATCAGGGTAAATAGTACATTCAATGCTATGCAATGTAATCATTTTCTGTGGCCCTTTACCAGTTTCTCACTAATCACCCTTCCCACTCCCCTTTCCCACCTCTGGTGGCCTTAGTTTTGTTATCTACTTTTGAAAGTTCAATACATTATTGCAATTATTCTCTCTCTCTCTCTCTCTCCTTTCTTTCTATTTATTTTTAGCTCCCACTTATGAGGCATGAAATATTTCTCTTTCTGTGCCTGGCTTGTTTCACTTAACATCATTTTCTCCAAGTTCATCTATGTTGCCATGAATGGCAGAATTTCACTCTTTTTTTATGGCTAAGGAGTATCTGACTGTGTATATATGCCACGTTCTCCTTATGCAGTCTTCTGTCGATGGACATTTAGGTTGGTTCCAGCTCTTGGCTATTGTAAATACAGCTGCGATAAACATAGTGTAGATATTTGTTTGACATGATGACTTCTATTCCTTTGGGTATACACCCAGAAGTGGGACTGCTGGATCATAGTAGTTCTATTTGTAGTTATTTGAGGAATCTCTGTACTGTTTTCCATAATAGCTGCACCAGTTTACAGTCCCACAAATAGTGTTGAAGGGTTCCTCTTTCTCCATATTCTTGCCAGCATTTCTTATTTTCTCTTTTTTTGATAATGGCCAGTCCAACTGGGCTGAGATGATATCTCAATGTGGTTTTGATCTGTATTTCCCTGATGCTTAGTATTCAGCATTTTTTCATGTGTCTTTTGGCCATTTGTATATCTTGCATTGAGAAGTGTCTATTCATCTCCTTTGTCCATTTTTTTTTTTTATTGGGTTCCCTGTTTTTTAACTGTTAAGTTGTTTGAGTTCCCTGTATATTCTGGATATTAAGCTCTTTTTGGATGTAGTTTGCAAATATTTTGTCCCATTTTGTAGGTTGTATTTTTGCTCTGTTAATTATTTCTTCTGCTGTGCAGAAGTTTTTTAGTTTGATATAATCCCATTTGTTTATTTTTTCTTTTGTTGCCTGTACTTTAGTGATCTTATTCATAAAGTCTTTCTCCAGTTCTGAAGTGTTTCTCCTTTGTTTTCTTTTAGGAATTTTATAGTTTCAGGTATTATATTTAAATCTTTGATCTATTTTGAGTTGATTTTGACATATGGAGGGAGGTATGGGTCTGGATTCATTCTTCAGCATATGG
>NW_007729737.1:12555-13081 GCF_000696425.1 Galeopterus variegatus
AATGCTTTTTCTGCATCTATTGAGATAATCATATGGTTTTTGTCCTTGATTTTGTTGATGTAGTGTATAACATTTATTGACTTGTTTATGTTGAAACATCCTTGCATCCTTGGGATGAATCCCACTTGATCATGGTGTATAATCTTTTTCATGTGTTGCTGTATTCTGTCTGCTAACATTTTGTTGTGGATTTTTGCATCTATGTTCATCAGATATATTGGTCTGTGGTTTTCATTTTTATTGTATCTTTGTCTGGTTTTGTTATCAGGGTGATGCTGGCTTCATAGAATGAGTTTGTTTCAATTTTTTAGAATAGTTTGAAGAGATTTGGTAGTAATTCCTCTTTAAAGGTTTGGTAGAATTCATCAGTAAAGCCATCCAGTCTTGGGCTTTTCTTTGTTGGGAGATTGCTGATTACTGCTACAATCTTGTTGCTTCTTTTTTTCTATTAAGGTTTTCTATTTCTCTTGGTTCAGTCTTGGTAGTTTGTATGTGTCCAGAAATTTATCTATTTCCTCCAGGTTTT
>NW_007729737.1:14905-16541 GCF_000696425.1 Galeopterus variegatus
TTTTTTTTTTTCCATCCCTCCACTATTAGTCTGTCTGTGTCTCTTGAAGAAAGCATATAGTTGGGTCTAGATTTTTAATCTACTTCATCAGTCTGGGTCTACTGAGTGGAGAATTTAATCCATCTACACTAAGGGTTGTTATTGAAAACTATTGTCTTACTGCTGGCATTTTATCAATTTTCTGCACACACTTGCTGTTTCTCTCACATGTCATTTTTACTAGAATTAATAAGTTATATGATATGAACAAAAAGGACATCTGATCATTTTACAATACATTTATTATTCTGTAGTTTTTATGTTTTCCTAGAGATAAATCCACAAAAGTTTGCAGTCTTAGCGAGAGAAAGGCCACTATCTTAAACACTTGTATGACTAAGTTCTCAGGCCAAGGATCTTAGGATATTAAAATGCAGTCGGTTTTTCCCTATTCTTTTTTGTCTGGTTTTCTGAGATACTGTAGCAGCGATAGTATCTTCTAATGACTTGGAAAGAACCCCAGGCTTTGGTAGTAGATAACAAGAACAATCAACAGGATGATACTAGCCACCATCAAGGAGACTTTAGTAATAAAATAGGAAACAATGAAAGTCATCCTTAGGTGGAATGAAATCGACATCCCAGTTTAACAGACAAAGACATAATATAACTTTGATTGAAATGTGGGACTGGGGAAGTAATTGGCAAGTAGGAAAAGAAAGCCAAATGAACTTTAGAGCAAATGCATTTAATTTGAACACCTCAAGAGAACCAGAGATGGGAAATTGCTGGACTGCCTCTCTTGGTCATTGGCTGGGAATGTACTGGGGTGTTGTTGGGGGTGAAAGGTAGAATACATAACTTGGCCCTTTCTTCCCTTTATGTTAGATGTCAGAATATCAGGATGTCCTCCTAAAGACATGTGAATCTGGATGACTGTAATATGTTACTGGTTCTTTCGTTCTTAGTAATTATGTGTTCAAGTGAGGGATGAAAGAAAAGAATGAATAAATAAAAAAGTACTGATTTCCATTGTTCAAAAGGGGTTGCCATTTCTTGATTCTAGTGAGAGCNCATGTGTTTGTATAGTTTCCAGAGTTTTGCTTGTTATTGATTTCTAGTTTTAATCCATTGTCGTCTGCAATGAGCATTGAAATGATTTTAATTTTTAAAAAAATTGTTGAGGCTTTATTTGTAACATGATATATGGTCTATCTTGGAGGTTATTTGCAGTGCTGATGAAAAGAATGTATGTTCTGTAGTTGCTGGATGAAATGTTCTATAGATATCTGCCAGGTCCACATGGTCAAAGGTGTAGTTTAAATCCAGTATTTCTTTGTTTATTTGTTGCTTAGATGATCTGTCCAGTGCTGAGAGAGGATGTTCAGGTCCTCATCTGTTATCGTACTGGGATTTATCTCCTTCTTTAAGTCTCATAGTGTTTGCTATATATATCTGGGTGCCCCAATGTTGGATTCATATATATTTAGGATTGTTATCTCATCTTGTTGGATCGATTCCTTTTTCATTATATAATGGCCTCTTTGTCTCTTTTTATATATATATATATTTTTTTGTTTAAAGTCTGTTTTATCTGATGTAAGAATAGTTACTTGTGCTTGTTTTTGGTTTTCATTTGTGTGGTATTTTTTTTTTT
>NW_007729737.1:18248-22232 GCF_000696425.1 Galeopterus variegatus
TATATACAGTGGCATTCAAAATGTCTGTCATTCAATATTTTGTTGTTTAATTTCTAATTGCAGAGCATTGTGCCTTGAAGCCCCTTCCGTACTAGTCACATTGCTTCAAGGAAAAAGCCTCAATTGCTGATGTGTCTGACAAAGCAGTGACCTTGTCTTATCTCTAGCCTCAAATGATGGAGCTCTCCACCAGTTCTTACACACTCTTGACAACCTGGCAGTTTCTAAGGCACACATAACAGGACAGTCTGAAAAACAGTGTAGTGCATTTAAGAGCAGGAACTCTGGAGCCAGAGTGCTAGGATTAGAATTTATCAACGAGGTGAGTTACCTAATCTCACTGTGTCTCACTTTTCTCATCTTTAAAATGGAGTAATAATAGTATCTTCCTCATAGCGTTGTTATGACAATTAAATAAGTCAACTGTAAAGGCTGGAAATGTATTTGGCCTCTAGCCTACGCTTAATAATATGAAATTATTTATAACTACATACAATTCTATCAAATCAAATCAAATATTCAAAGAAATAGGGCACTAGGCCAGACTGGAAGTTTTGGACAAACTATCAGTAAGTATTGACAACAAAAAATCATGGAATCAGAGGGGTGGGAAAAGAGAAGTGGAATTCAGAGTAAAAATAATGTTGTCTGGTTTTCTTTGTTTGATGTATGCTATAGACTTAAAATGTTTATAGAAGAGTGAAAAGACCTAGAAACAAGATAAGAGAAGATAACCTGAAGATAAGCTAAGTAATCCCCAGAAAAGGTATCAGAGGATGAGATCCATAAAACAGGTTAAGTAATTGGCTTTAAGCAGAAGCAGACAGATAATTAATGTGGGTTCTTTTGTGCCCTATCACCCCCAGAAAAGGTATCAGAGGATGAGATCCATAAAACAGGTGAAGTAATTGGCTTTAAGCAGAAGCAGACAGATAATTAATGTGGGTTCTTTTGTGCCCTATCATTTTTTATCCATATTTTTGTTTGGAAACCCTGAGCTATATTGGTGTCACACAGCATTGCTTATTCAAAGATGCCTTGTATACAGATTTTCACAAATTTTCCCTACTTTATATACTATTAGCTTGATGTTTAATCCATATACCTGCTGTTTTGTGCACTTGGAATGCCTTTTCCTTTAAATTTCATCTCTCCTACACAGATTTCTCAATTAAGTGACTATTCAGCCATTAAAACAATTTCCAAGTCCAGGAAACTTCTTTTGCATTTCCAGAAACATAGTAAACACAATTCAGTTGGCATTGCTTGCATTAAACTTATTCTGGTCTCCTCAGTGGTATGTCATTACTTGCTTCTCACTGCTTGCCAATAGTGGACTAATGGAATGAAAATACCAATAAAACAGTGACTATGTCCATTTAATCTACTACTCAGATCATTACACAGATTCATGAGTTATATGCCAACTTATGTTCAATTTGATAATGATGACGGCCAGTCACCTTTATGCAGTAAAGCTCCTAAAACTGACTTGACAAGATCAAGGCACAAGAAATAGACTAAATTGTCAGAACATATAGAAACTTCTATCTAAAGAGATGTTAGTTTAAAGAATCTTGTAGGATCTTTGAATCCTAGATTGAAATGCTCAGCCTGCTGTTTGAAATTACTCTGAATATTTAGGTAATCTGACTTCGGAACCAACAACTAAAACCATGGTAGATACAGTTTAGACTCTGTATATTTACAATATTCAAAGTATACGGCCACCTTCAGGACATGTTCATATTTTTGCAATCATGCAAGTTGCACTTGAGAAAAAGGAAACACTTTCAAGGCATGTGTGGGTATTTTTCTTTTCCAAAATTTTGTATATCTATTTTTCTTTCATTTTCAAGAAGACGGGAAAATAAGTTTGAAAAACAACTTTGGGTATATTTTCAAAGAGGAAGTTAGGAGTTCAGCTTGGATGTTTCCATTAAGCCTACAAGAGAAAATGAGCAAAGCCATGTTCTGACTTTGTGACTTTAGCCAATACTAATCATCAAAACGCTGTGAAAAATGATTTCGAGATCAAAGCAAAACATGGCAACTTCAAAGACAGATGGAGAGCTCAGTGCTGAAAAAGCAGGGTCCTCCTAATGTAACCCCCATTAGAAGGTTGTAGAAAATCAGGTAAACAAGACTTGGATCTAAAACAGAACTCTCTAAGAACATCTGCAGTAACATCTACCAAGTTTGTAAGTATTTCTCACAATTTGTAGTTACTTTCAAAATCATTTTGTGCTCCATTCCACAGATGAAATCCAAATTTGTGAGCTGAATAAGCTCCCCTAAACAGAATGTTAAGATGATCATATAATTTGCCATTTAAACTTGGAAACGTTAAGAGAGAAAGAGGGTGTTATAAATACATGTTGAAGATAGTATTAATTTGGTATGTCTTAGGCAAATGGGTAAGTATAGTCACCCTACCATGTTCCAGAACATAGCCCTGTTTAAGATGAAGTATTGTTCCCTTAGTCCTAGATTAACATTTCTTTATTTTGAAATCTTACCCATGCCTCAGCCATGTCACTTTTTGTGTGCCCCATTAATCAATCCTAATAATCACAAATGTAAGTGGCCAGTGCCTTTTTTGTTATGAAAACATTTCATCTCAATCTCAAGATACATTTTACATTTAACAACAACAGGAAAAAATGATTTCAAATGATTTTCACATCAAAAACTTCCTGATGAAAAAATTAGTGTGTCTCATTTTACTACTCAGTCAATAATTTTTTGGAGACTTGCCTACGGAGACAATTTTATTTACCAAAATATTGCATTTAATATCAACTTCAAAAAATGCCCAATGAGGAACAATAAATCACTAAAAATGACTATAATTTTAGCTGTTTTTAACATACATTATTTCAATAACATCATAGAAATGTTAAAAAATAGAAAAAAATTACCTTGTCTTACCATTTTAAACACAGCTTTTGGGTATATTTTGCTTTTTTTAAAGTTTCTGTGTGATGGTGTGCCTCCATTTTTCCATCTATCCATTTTTCTACAGCAGAATATATATAACTGCAATTGGAATCCATCAAAATTTTATAGAGTTTGAATTTATTTCTGTTATTACACAATCTATGTAATTATAGTTTCAGAGTATAAGTCTAGTTGGGACTGTGCCCTAATTTAATTAATCATACTCATATCATGGGATATTTAGAGTAACTCATTTTTTACTATGTTATTACCAAAATAAATATTTTAGTACCTATAGATTTTTCCAACTCTTGAAAATTTAAAATATGTACCCAAATGCAAGATTGCTGGGCCAAATAAAACAAAACAAAACAAACAAAAACCCAGTTATCTTTATAGAAGGAGTATATGAGCCAATCGTGTTCATGCAAATTTAATTGTATCCTAAGTGGCTTCTTTAAAAAGCGCTTTGTTTCTGTGTATTTAACATGAATTAGTGTGGTTTAAAGATAGAGATTCATTTCTGAAGTTTGAATGATGAAAGATTATTGAGTCTAGTTACTGAGCATTCTAGTTCAGCTGCCTTTCTGATGAGCATAATAAGCATCTGACTTAGAGATCCTACAGCTTCAAGGTCTGGTTTGGCTCAGTAGAAATGAATGGATACAGAGCAAAGCTATCAGTAAAATGGATAAATTAGCAAATGAAAAGTGACAGCATTACTTGAGCATAAAATACGTAGCACATTTTTAACCACAGCTCAGCATTAAGAAAGACAAACTGCTTATTCCAACTGAAATACATCATTTTAAAATTAGTGAGATACTAAACTGCTCCCCCTTTATACAAAATTTCTCTATTGAAATATTTGCATTTAAACAATTTTGTCATTACTTTGTTGTAAATGGTGGTTTATTATTATTTTTTTCTGAGACTAATGCACAGTGTTCTTAACCCACAGTGTTTCTTCTCCGCTCCAAGCTTGTCTCGCTGTCAGTTTATCCTCTGTTCATCTCTGTAGAGGTGCACGAGAGGCCAAAAAAA
>NW_007729737.1:22839-23805 GCF_000696425.1 Galeopterus variegatus
AAAAAAATAAATAAATAAAAGAAGCAGTGAACCTTATTCTCTGACGATTGATTACAGGAAGATTTTGCCTATAAATCTCCTCATAATATGTTGAAATAATCTTTTTGAACAAAAAGCAAAGTGTAATATAGATTTAACTTTGTTTTTAATTGTAGTCATGCCTTGGTATTCTCGGGGGATTTGTTCCTGGACCCCCCCATCCCACTTCCACACCAAAATCCACATACACTCAAGTCCAGAAGTTGGCCCTGTGGAACTCGCCTATATAAAAAGTCAGTCCTCCATATATACTGGTTCTGTATCCTGCAAATTCTTTATTTTTGATCCGTAGTTGGTTGTGTACCATTTACAAAATCACAAACATTTCGTTACTAATATTGCTATTCACATTTTACCCACCAAGAGGAATCTGAGAGATGTGGAAAATAGACATATGAGAGTATTCAAGCTTGTAAAATCATTTTGAAGTAAAAGAAACATTGAACAGTCATATTCAGCCATCTCTATCAAAAATTATTGAAAGCATTTAGCAGTAAAGAATAGTTTATTAGATAAAGGAGGATGAAGGAATTTGGTTGCTTGAATTTATGTAGAAATGTTATCAAGAAAGGCAAACATGTGCCCAAAATATACAGTCATCAAAACCTGACTTCAGTGAACATTTCAAGTCTTATCTTCCTCCCTTTACTTCACTGAATTGGCCATGTTCTCCTGAATACACCATGAGTTATATTCCATCTTACTTCTGTTTGAATATCTTTCTTTGAACTCTTCTCTATTTATGAAAATTTTCATAATTCAAGGAAGAAGCTCCCTAAAGCATAATTAATTAGGTATTCCATTACATATTCAATCTACACAGAGCTTTCTCAACACACTCCCCTTGCCTTCAAGCTAGGATTCTGTGATTCTAGTCTACATAACAGTAGCACAAAATACAACTCTTCCAATACAGCAAAGACTTTC
>NW_007729737.1:23815-25493 GCF_000696425.1 Galeopterus variegatus
AAGGAAGAAGCTCCCTAAAGCATAATTAATTAGGTATTCCATTACATATTCAATCTACACAAAACTTTCTCAACACACTCCCCTTGCCTTCAAGCTAGCATTCTGATTCTAGTCTACATAACAGTAGCACAAAATACAACTCTTCCAATACAGCAAAGACTTTCTGAAGCAATTGTATTAGCTAATATTTGTCTTAAATTTAAATTTTATCAGATAACTAATATTTTTAAAAAATGTGATAAGCTAAATGAGATAAATCCCTTTAACTATAAGTAGTAGACCTAAGGTCTTTATGTAAAGAGAATGAATTCAATTCAATTCACCAAATATCATTTAAGTAACTATTATATTCGCAGTACCATGCTAGACTTATTATTTCAAAGATGAATACATTTATTATAAAATATCTCACTTTAATGCAAGACATTTCATGTTAAATACAATATTCCCCATATTTAAACTATATGTTTTAAATATGATAACTTCACATGATGGAGCAATTTTTTTGATAAAGAAGATTAAGTACTTTTTTTTTACAGAAGAGGTACTACCACATTGAATCTGACACTAATCAGTAAATAAATTGGTTGTGCATGCTGTGAAGAGAGAAAAAAGAGCTGGAACAACCGGGTGGACCTAACAATTACTAGTTGTAGATCCTTCTGCCAGAGGATTACCCCTAAGGCAACTACATTTCAGACACAATATTGTATATTTATATATAACATTTGTGCTTTTTATCATATTAAAATGTTGTTGCTCAATTTTTTAATCTCTAAGTATCTCATTTTAAAACAATTATTTTGCTCTCAACTGTATTTTTTACAAGTTAGGACCTTCTGCTGCCTATATAAATACAATTCCAATTTTACAAGTAGTCAATAAAAGTGATTAAAGATTCAAAATTTATCGCCTAGGAAAACATCTAATATTTTATTGGTAAAATCATTGTGAAATGCAAGTTTCAAACTTCCAATCAATGGCAAAACTTTTTAAAGAGCAGTTGCACTTGAAAGTTTTTAATGGAATTTGTATCATTAGAATTAAAAAAAATAATAAATATGTTAAAATTTTTCTGTTTCCAAGAATCAGAATAGAAATTATACTAATGATGTGAAGTTATGCCTAAATTGTTTTAACACCAGAGATAGACAAAGAGATTCAGAGTAACTGTGTTTTAACATGTGATCCCTAAATAACAAGTCAGTGAAGTCAATTTATTATTTGCATAGATTAGAGAACTTCAAATGTCTAAATATATTGCAACTGAAAGTAGATCAAGAAATAAAAAGAAATGGCAAAATGGTTAATTAAATTGAATTTAAATTTTAGCAAGGAATTGGACTTATATCCTCAGAGAAATACACTTGTTTAAATGTAAAACATAGTATATAAAAAGCACATTCCCCAGTGGCATCATCTTAATTCAAGAGATCACATTCAAGCCCTCAGAGCTACAGCTTTCAGAGCTCTGCAACAGGCAAGAATGACCTTAAATGAATAGGATTTTTTTTTCCAGTTACTACAGCTGAATGCATCTGAAATAGGGAATTCATGCATTTCACTTCACCATGGAAATCATCATATAAATGAGATAGTCAGTGAAAATTTCAGCTTATATATAGCAAGAAATTATGTCATTTACAATGATGGTACAATTTACATCATGTATTTTTTT
>NW_007729737.1:26308-27313 GCF_000696425.1 Galeopterus variegatus
GTTTGAAATGTTTTAAAATAGCAGTAAGCCAAGATATCAAAATGTGAGTATATTGAAGTAATAGCTCAGCATTTATATACTAAATTCCGGGCAAGTCAGCCCTAGGCTGAAGTCATTCTATGCCAAATCCCACACCATTAAAATAATAATGGTAGCAGATATTATTATTTATATCATTTTTAACTACCACTACTTGGAGCATAATCTCCAGACAATGGATAAAATATAAGAATACTAAAACAAACCAAAACCATTCTGAGGCATTGAGGTCAAAGAAAAAGATAGCACATGCGAGAGAACCTTCACTTATTGTTAGAGAACCTCAGTTCTACCATAGCTTACATCATTTCTCCTCTTTCTTAAACCTTCTAAACAGCCTTTATCATTTGGTTACTTGAATAAGTGCTGATCCTTGTTTGTACTAATTTGTTGTATGTGTGACTGCCTTTTTCTTTCAATTGAATTGTAAGCTTCTGAGAAACAATGTCCACAACTCACATTTCCTCTGCTCCATCATCAAAGTCCTGCCCACACTTGATTGCCCCTGCCTCTTCCATGCCTCATGTATAAATTTAGTTGGTGCATTTATGGGCCACAGAAATTGCCTTCTAACTGCGAGTTGCATTAAAGAAGACACAGGTGTCGGTCCTTCCTTAATACCCACACTTAGACCAGTCCCTGATACATAAAAGGTTTAATATGTAAATATAATTGAATTAATCTTGTTCTCTAATTCTCTCCACTGGTCATCTGTGTTAAAAGTGTCAGTGAAAGGAAACTTTTTACTCCACAAGATTCCTTATTTATTGTTTTACTGTTGAAATATTAATAACACTTACCCAAATATTTTTTCCTGTGCCTTGTATACATTTTTTTCTTGCCTTGTTCACTGAGGTTAAATTAATAATTCTAATTTTTCCTGATATATCGGTAGCATTTTACCTCCTAAAGGACTCCTGGCTATTGTAGGAATTGGGGATTACCCCCAAATGATTTTTTTTTTTT
>NW_007729737.1:27788-29218 GCF_000696425.1 Galeopterus variegatus
AAGGACCCTGGCACCTTCTCTCTCTCTCTCTCTCTCTCTCTCTCTCTCTCTCTCTCTCTCTTTCTCTCGCCATGTGATCTGTTTGTACCCGCCCGCTCCCTGCCACTTTTCCACCATGAGCAGAAGCAGCCTGTGAAGCTCGTGCCAGAAGCAACTGTCCCAGAATCGTAAGCCAAATAAACCTCTCTTCTTTATAAGTTACCCAGTCTCATGTAATTCTGTTATAGCAACACAAAACAGACTAATACAGTTATCTATATAATTTAATGGATCATCACAATAAAAAAAACAGCACATGAATTTTTTAACAAAATATTTTTATTAATATTTAGAATTAGTATATGAGGGACTTGAGGACATACGTTTCAGATTCTCTAAATGAAGTAACAGGAGTAGAGGCAGTGATACAGTTAGGATCTGAAAAACTGACTGTGCAATTGCTCCTATCTCTGCATAGGGTTAAAACAATACAAAAGATCTATTTTTTCAAAATACTGTAATAGAAATGGACTTTCTTTATAAATTTTTAGTAAATAATGTGCTTAATGTGTTTTATTTCACATACAGAATTCTTAAATTTCAGAACATTTCAGGGAAGAATAAACCTCATTTTGTTTTATAATCTATATTATAGGTGAGTTGATTAGATATTTTGGACAGCTAAAGGGAAATAGAGGCAAACACCTGAGGGATAATATGCATATTTTTTTAATGTTGTGCTTAGCCATGGCATTTTACTCAAGCATTCTCAGCCTCTGAGAATCCTGGAGATTCAAAAAGTGAGAAAATCCCTGCCCAGGTATCACTTCCAGCTGCAAACTTCCTTTTTCATGGGTTACTTCCAGCTTAACTTCTTTTTATATGCAAAGACTTCTACAGCAATTTGCCATAGAACTCTGTAGGCATTTGCCCATGGGAGAATTTATCTAAGAAGTAGCATCAATTTCGATCACAGGAGAACCAGGCATACATATAATCAGGTGGGGTACTTAAGACTTACGACCTTCCATGTAGTGAATTCTCTATGGTCCTTCACTGGGGTGAATTGCATGTTTGACTTATTTAAGACTGTGTTTCACAAAAGTACCATTTTAAAACTTAACCTCAAAGAAAGACAGTATAGTAATAACATAATAATTCTTTCAAGAAAATCTACACACACGAATTTAAAATTTGATAAGATCACAAGGTAGATTTACTGCACATTGACCCCAGGAGGCTTTTCTCCTAACTCATCAAGTTTTATAATACTTAGAAACGCATAATAACAGTATTTATATAGCATGTTTTATTGCAAAAGCTTTTGAATTTTTATTTAACAACAAAATAGTCCCCACTGAGATGCTCACATTCCCCTTTGCAGTTGCACTGATATGATGAGAACATATTCACACACTCGTGGAACTAAAACTCAGCTGTGCTGCTAGCCT
>NW_007729737.1:30367-31239 GCF_000696425.1 Galeopterus variegatus
ATATTTCATGAGATAAACAAGCTTTGATTTGGTTCTTGGTTTTTGTTATCAAACTGTTTCTGTTCAATTCTACTAACTCATCCTTTCTTTGTGCATTCTATTAAGAAGGTAGTAGAAAATCAACTCCATTGCCCCTAGATTTCTCTAAACTTATGAAACCCATTAGCATTTGTGCATAATATAATATCATCTTTTGTGGTAACCTTATAACAAATAGAGGTTATATCGAAGGTATTTTTGTTGTATCTTTGGATACCAATCAATATTGTTAAGCACATATTGATAATGTGTGAGAATTCTTCCCGCTGAGAAAAACCCATAATAATTATTTTGCAATATTTTCAATCATTCATATTAAGGAAATACGTTATGGTATAAAGTGCAGTTCTTGAATGGTTTTCAATTTGTCGGTGACTGTTACTGAGCTCTGGATAAAGAACTGTCCTTGTTGAATTTAGAAGACTAAACACAGCCAGAAAACAGAACTGTAGCAGAAGTAAAAATAAACAAGTTCAGAGCAATTCAAGGAAGTTCAGAAGTTTTCAAATATTTTAAGTGTAACTATGCAGTTCAAAATGTGAAGTTCATTATTGCAAAGTGCTTTTGAATTACTTAAGAAAAGTGGGAAAAAAGCATGTGAAGGTATTTGGTTCTGAGTCAACATGTCCCCCTTCCTAACCTTTATGAGTCTGCCTTAAGTTGTTTATTTATAAGGGCACTCCTAAAAGTTCCTGGAAAAATAAAATTAAAAGATAATATGAATCTTTACATATTATTTGAACTTTTTGAAGTACCCTCATATTGGCTTCTCCATAAGTTGTGGATTGATTTTTTGGAAAATGTTGTTCTGCTACTAATAACATACAAAAGCC
>NW_007729737.1:31957-37203 GCF_000696425.1 Galeopterus variegatus
CTACACTACTGACCTTCCACCAACACCAATGTAATTTTATGGTGTGATCTAATTCAACTTGGAGACATCTTACTAAATCTATAGATATCTCACAGAAGTTTTCTGTCCACATTAAGTGTTGTCAGTTCCTGTTTTCTGGATACTTTGGCAGCAGAAAATACAGCAAGAGGCAGAATAACAAAGTTATCATGTGAGTGAAGGCTGACTATAGAGTTTTAATTCCAAGATCTACTATGAGCACTTCTTGCTGTGTGACCTCGGGAAAGTTATTTAACCTCTTTGTGCTTCAGTTTCTTTGTCTGTAAAATGGATATGAGGAGAAGATTAGTATTTGTAATGTACTTAGAGTAATGCCTGACATGTAATAAACCATATTAAAGTCTTTTTTACAAGGGTTCAAACCCCCTTACTGGCCAGAAGCCAGAAAAAAATAAAAAATAAAGTCTTTGTAAAATTAATAAGATTGCTACCTTAGTGAACCAACACTGCTCTTCAAAATGGAAATACAAGAAACAACAATATCCAAAAAAAAACATGACTAAAGCAATCTTATTTGTTGCTTGGAAGGATTCTAAGTAAAGGTTCTTAATGAATCTATCCAAGCTTTTGTGCATACCAGTGAATTGTTCTACGTCTACAGTCAATATTGTTCAGAACTGTTATTTCCTTTCTCAGCTATGTGTTGCACTAGGTAGTCTGTCTTGACGCTGCCTGCGCTGTCTTCCTGTAAAGTAATCGATTTGGGGCCTTCCCAGAAGATTCATTAAGTTGTATTGAACGTGTCTGCTTTCCTCATGGGCAAGGCCAGGCATACCAAACACAAAACACCTGTGCTCTCGAGTTAGCACAAATTCTGTTTCACCAATTCAGTTTTGTTTATAATTTATAATGTTCTGAATACGTTGGGACCTAATTATTTCTGAAAGTACTTTATCCCCCACTCCATGTTATGTCAGTTGCTCCTGGCTGGAATCTTATCTGCTCTTAGATTTGAATTTGAAGCTGGATATTCTAGGTGGAGAGCTGTTGCCTCCCAAACTTTCTCCCCTTAGTAATCTATCAAAGTGCTAATAGGAGAGTGTTTAGGTCATGATTTATGATGCCCTCAATCTTCTCAAAATTTGATTAATTTTGGTCATATTCTCTAGGACAGAAAACAATACTATATTTAATATCACTTAGCATCATTACATTGCAAAAAGGTTGCATTAATATTTTGCACACTATTTATTTTGAAACATATAATAGTGTCAAAGCAGTTAATTTGATTGATAATCAAAGTGGTGTTCATAAGTCAAAAAAAGTATGTCTACTCAGACACATTTGAATCCAGTTCAACAAGATGTTCTCCCTATCTAGGACAATGTTTTAAAAACATGTGTTCAGAGGACAATCAAACATCAGAAACACCCATGAGCTTTTTAGGAATGCAGGTACCTGGCCCAATGTAAACTCATTGTATCAGAATCTCTGGATGTGAGGCCTGGAAATTAGAATTTTCACAAATACTGTAGGTGATTCCAGTGTACTCCAATGTTTGAGAATCTCTGATTCTCAAGCACTGAAAATGATTATTTTTCCAGTCTCCTTTCTTCTTCAGCTTTCAGGCAGCTGCTGGCCAGGCAGAGTGTGACTGGCAGACAGGATAGAGCTGCTTCAATCCACATGTGTGTATTGATTTATCGTCCCGACTACCTGCCAGTCACACTGTTGTCCTCTTTGCTAGGATCTGCATATACCACAGGGAGCAAAGATGCAGATTTTGCTTAGAGTTTGACTTGAAGCACCCAAATGGCTGCCAGACAAACCAATAATTCAGGGATTCTTTCTTGGCAGCTAGCATAGCATACCCCAGAGAGTACTGCTGGCCCGCAATCTTAAAACTAAGAACATCTCTTCATTTTCATCTTACTCCCTGACATCACTTGGATGAAGGAGTCTGACTTGCCACAACCAAGCCTTAGCAAACTCTGGTGACCTGANTTCACAAATACTGTAGGTGATTCCAGTGTACTCCAATGTTTGAGAATCTCTGATTCTCAAGTACTGAAAATGATTATTTTTCCAGTCTCCTTTCTTCTTCAGCTTTCAGGCAGCTGCTGGCCAGGCAGAGTGTGACTGGCCTGCTTCAATCCACATGTGTGTATTGATTTATCGTCCCGACTACCTGCCAGTCACACTGTTGTCCTCTTTGCTAGGATCTGCATATACCACAGGGAGCAAAGATGCAGATTTTGCTTAGAGTTTGACTTGAAGCACCCAAATGGCTGCCAGACAAACCAATAATTGAGGGATTCTTTCTTGGCAGCTAGCATGGCATACCCCAGAGAGTACTGCTGGCCCGCAATCTTAAAACTAAGAACATCTCTTCATTTTCATCTTACTCCCTGACGTCACTTGGATGAAGGAGTCTGACTTGCCACAACCAAGCCTTAGCAAACTCTGGTGACCTGAACTACCAACCTCCTGCCAGTACCACCACTTCTGATCTAGAAGCAGTGCTACACCTGTGACTACTCTACCTCTGTGCTCCCTGTTGGCTCCATTTTCTCTTCCATTCCTCTCTGTGCAGCTATTTTTTAAAGTGTTATTCTCAACTCCCTTCTCCCTCTATACTCCCTGCCAAGGAGAATCAGTCCCTTTTTATAGCTTCAGCCAAAAACTCCATACTGGTGACACTCAAATATCTATCTTTAGCTCCAGTCACTTGTTAAAATCTATATCTACTTTCACTGCTATGGACATTTTTATGTCCTTATCCAATCGCAACTTCAAATTCTGAAAATCTGCAATGGACACACTTCCTTAGTTTCAAAAGAAAACAAAAATGTGATTAAAAATTTGTCTTCTTACCTCAGTGGTACACACATCCTCCTCCTGGTTCTACAGTGTAGAAGTGTTAATCAACTTTGGCTTCTCATTCAGTCCCAAATTCACCACTGAATTGATTGACGGCTATTTGTAACACACTCTTTACAGACATGTCAGAAATGCTAAAACCTTTTGGGCAGAGAAAGTGCTTCACTTTAAAGAAGGTAACAGTATGGTGGTGATAAGCAGGACTTTGAAAAGAGCAACTTTGGCTCTCCAACACTTAATTACTGCAATTTTACTTATTAATATAAATTTACTTATTAATATAAATTTTTATTTATTCTTTCAACAAATATTATTGGAATCTTTTAAGTTTCATTCGTGTACTAGAATCTCAGTGTCCTATGGTGCACAAAGTCTCTTCACTCATAGGGAATAAAATTGAGTGGTTTATTACGATAGAAAAATAAGGTAATGCATTTGAAACACTTGGCACAAAGTGAATGTTCTGCAAATATCAATTACTTCTGTTTTCTCAGAGTCTGTTTTGTGGTGGTGCACAAAGTCTCTTCACTCATAGGGAATAAAATTGAGTGGTTTATTACGATAGAAAAATAAGGTAATGCATTTGAAACACCTGGCACAAAGTGAATGTTCTGCAAATATCAATTACTTCTGTTTTCTCAGAGTCTGTTTTGTGGTCCTTGCCTAACATTTCATCTTTCAATGGGCTCTGCTCTTTTTCTTTTTCCTCATTAAAGCTTCCATGCATCACATTCTCCCCTCATTGGCTACCCTCCTCAAAGATGGACTGTCGAGTGGGAGTGGGATAAGGTTGCCCTAGGATTCCTAGTATTTGCTTTTCTTGGAGAAAAATCTCTCAACTCATTTGATTTCAATTTTTTTTTTCTGGAAATCCATTAAATAATCTTATTTAGTGAAGTGATATGGTGAAATTTACAAGATAGATGTTTCTGATTACTTTTTAAAATATGAGTGGTGAGAGAAGCAGGTAAAAAATGGTTACTCGGCTTCTTTCCTGGTTGACTGGTTTGATAGTGGTGCTACTAACTAAAATTAATATAAGAGAAGGGGAAAACGACTGTAAATTTAGTTGGAAATGGTAAGTTTATAGTTCTTATGGAAATTTTAGGTAAAGAGTTTGGCAGAAACTCACATAAACAAACATATAGCTTGGGAGAGAGGCCTGGTCTTGAACAAAATCTTTGGAATGTATCCACTTGTAGTAGGTATTCAAACTATGGTAGTAGGTAGTTAATTTGTTTTAAAATATTATATATGATACATTTATTGTGTACTAGGCATTGTGCTTGGAGCTAAGGATAAAAAACTGAATTAAACTCATATCACCACTGCCTTAAAGGGGTTATTACTCTGTTAAGGACCAAAAAATTAAATAAATAAGTACAAGGTGGGAAATGTGATAGATTATAAGATACGTTGGGATTAAAATAGATGCTTGTTTCCGTTTAAATTGGATGAACCAAGAGAAATCCAGTGTAGTTGAGTGAGGGTGAGAGGAGCCAGGTCACATAGGGCATTGTACACTGCCAGAGGGATTTGAATTTCAGACAAAAAGCAATGAGAAATCATTACAAAGTATTTAGTTTTTGTTTTGAGTGACATGGTGACATGCCAAAAAGTGATATTTTGCTTCTGTCACTATATGGAAAGTGGATATTCAAAGAGCAGGGTGTGGCCCTAACATCACTTCTGAGCTTTAGATCCACATTTCCCATTGATGACGTATGATAAATTCACCAACCATGACAGAAATATATTACATGGAAAGAACTGAGGCTCAGACACTTTAAATTACTTAACAGGAAAATAATTGAGCCGACATAAAAATCCAGGACTTGATCTGATCTTCATTTCGGTGGTTTTTAAAAATATTTTTTATTATTTTTTACATTGTACATGTTTATGGGGTACATTTTGTTGTTTCAACACATGCAGCATATATTGTATAATGATCTAGTCAGAATAGTTATCATATCTATCACTTAAACACTTATTTCTTTATGGTTATAAAATTCAAGATCCTCTTTTCTGGATATCTTGTAATGTACAATACAACACTATTAGCTACTGTCACCCTAGAGCACCAGAACTTATTCTTCCTATCTAACTGTAACTTTGTAACTTTGTAAATATCAGTCTACCAACCTTTCCCCATTCCCCTCTTTCTCCTCCCTTTCTCTGCCTCTGATAACCACTATTCTACTCTGTATTTCTCTTTTTTTACTTTTTAATTTATTTTTTTTAATTGACCCATGATAATTACATGGAATACAATATGATATGTGGGTACATTCATATTGTGTACAATGATCATATAGGGTGCTTAGTGTATCCATCAACTCCAATATTTATCATTTCTTTGTGTTGGGAATACTCAACATCATCTT
>NW_007729737.1:37465-38206 GCF_000696425.1 Galeopterus variegatus
GTGTATCCATCAACTCCAATATTTATCATTTCTTTGTGTTGGGAATACTCAACATCATCTTGACTAAATACTCAAAGATTCACAGTACTTTGTTTTTGACTGTAGTCTTCCTATATTGCTATAGAACACTAGATCTTATTCGTCTCATATATCTACAATTTTGTATTCGCTGACCACCCTCTCCCCATCCCTCACCCCCCATCCCCTTACTGGTCTCTAGTAACCACTATTTCACTCTCTACTTCTATGAGATTAACTTTTCTAGCTTCCACATATGAGTGAGAACATGTAGTAGTTATCTTTCTGTGCTTGGCTTATTTCAGTTAACATAATTTTCTTCAAGCTCATCCATGCTCCTGCGAATGACAGAATTTCATTCTTTTTTATGGCTGAGTAGTATTCCATTGTGTATGAACACCACATTTTCTTTATCCAATCATCCAACAATAAATATTTAGGTTGAATCCAGCTCTTGGCTATTGTGAATAGAGCCACAATATACATGGGAGTGCAGGTGTCCCTTCAACTTGATGATTTCCATTCCTTTGTATACATACCCAGTAGTGGGATTGCTGGATTGTGAGGTAGTTCTATCTGTAATTGTTTGAGAAATCTCCATATTTCAGTGACTTTGATGCAGTATGGATCACCTTCTCTTCTCTGAAAAATGTCCTCATTCCAGTACATTTCAGTAGTATATGTTTATCACTCTGCAACAATAAAACCTTCCTCCACCAGAGT
>NW_007729737.1:38844-39738 GCF_000696425.1 Galeopterus variegatus
GGTGTCAGCAATTATATGAACATTGATGGATATTGACCATTAGTTGTCATATCAACTCAGTATGCAATTAACTGAGGAGCAAAATTATCAGCATTTTAAGTCAAAAGCATTGTGACAAAAATGTAACAATTATATTGTCTTCAGAAAAACATACACATGCAAATATAATAATTGTAACAAATATAAAGTTAGTGCTTAGTATGCTCTAGCACTTTAAACACTTTATACAGATTTCTCTCCAATAGGTACTATGGTTATCTCCATTTTACAGATTAAAAAAAAAGAAACTGAGACACAGATTGATCAAGTAATTTGCTAAAAGTTCACACAGCTTGAAAGAAGCAGGTCTGCTGTTTGAATCAGAGCTGGCTTGGTTCTCTCTGTTCTTGTGCATGTGAAACAATATCAATGAAGTATAACACTATAAATGGTTGGTGTAGATTGATTGTATCACCAAAGTTCTAGGTATTAAAAACTTATCCCTCCCTGTGACAGTGTTAATAGTGTGGGAAATCTTATTTGGGTATTTGAAAGGTGGGTCTTGAACAGGTGATTAGATTGCAAGGACCATGCACTAGTGAATGGATTAATCCATCGAGGTTTAATGGTGGTCATGGGCATGCTTCTGATGGCATTAAAAGGAGAGTGTATGAGAAATGCTCTTTTTTTGTTCTGCCATTCTTGCCATGTGACACCCTGCATCACTGAATAGAGCCATCAACCAAACTAGACCCTCATCAGATGTGTTCCGTGGACTTTGGACTTCCCAGCCTCTGAAACTGTAAGTTATAAATACTGTTTTTTTACAGATTACCCAGTTTCAGGTATTTCTGTTATAAGCAACAGAAATGGACTAATAAAGTGTTGTTTGTCTTTGTATTAATAGGTTACTTA
>NW_007729737.1:40387-42309 GCF_000696425.1 Galeopterus variegatus
GGTATATAAAAAGCTTATATATCTAACTCCAAAGTCCATACTCTTTCCATTAAACTGAAAATATTAAAAAAAAAAAAAAAAAGAAGAAAGAAAGAAGACAATTTAGACCTAGGAATTCAGACTTAGGCTCCATCAGCTGCATAACTTTTGTCAAAACCTATGATTCCAGCAGAATTCCTGCCAAATATTTTTAACACAATATCTGGACCACAGTTAGAATTCAGTAACCGTTGAACTTCAATGAATTAAACAGAATATTTGTGTTTATCTTCAAGGCAACAATTCTATTCCCCAAAATGTATTCAGAGATCTCTTGATTCCATCTCACATTCTCAGGTCAAGAATAGAACTTTTCCTTAAAAGATAAACAGGGTGACCAGTAACTACTTACTCAAAACTCAACTAAACAAATCATTTTAATGAACATCCAGTCATTCACTTTTAAAACTCATGGGAATGAGCTCTTCTCTTCTATGGCACCTGGGATTTTTCTTATGAANTAAGATCCCTAAGGGAAAAAAATTCTTACTAAATCTGTGTGAATTCCCTAAAAGGTGAGATTATATACTTTAAATATTAGTTTACACACACATTTTAAACATATTTCTTGTATTAATAAACTTTTCCCAACGAGGAAATTTTTTTTACAGTATCAGAAAAAAGGAGCTTTTTTATAGTTTATTTTTGTTATTTAACTATGGTTAATTTTATGAATTTCATTTTAGTGGAGAAAATTATTATTGGCATTTAATGAGTGTTAACTCTAGGCCATCGCTTTACATGTATTAACTCATTTAACGCTCACAATAAGTTTATAAAACAGGTTTCATTATTAATCCATTAAATAATGAGGAAACTGAGATACAGAGTGCTGAGGTAAATTTCTCAAAGTCATACTTTTAGTAAGTGGATGAGTTGAGATCTGAATGCAGGCTGTTTTTTTACTTAGCCAGATATTTTAACTACATTAAACTACATATATATAGAATACCCAGAAGCAAATGGAAACTTGCTCTGGAGGGGCTAATATTTAAGTTATGCAAGGAGGATCCTATTTTAAACAATAAGCACATGTTTCTATGTAGCAATGCTTTTATTACATTCTACAGTATGTACTGTCTTAGTCCATTTGTGCTACTATAAAAAAAACTGCGTAATTTATAAAGAATAGAAATTTATGTCTTAGATGTCTAGAGGCTGGGAAGTGCAAAATCAGGGTCCTGGTATTTCGTTTGGAGGAAGAGGCCAAAGGAATGACTGCTGTTTTTTCACATGGCAGAAAAGCAGAAATGTGAGAGAGTTCTCCCTTCAGCTTTGCACCCTTTTATAAGGGTGCTAATTCCATTAATGAGGTCATATCCCTCATGACTTTGTCACATCCCAAAGGCCACACCTCTTAATAGTATTGCAGCATTGGGAACTAAAATTCAACGTGAATTTTGGAGGGGACAACATCATTCAAACCTAGCATCTACCATAGTTAGTGTTTTTCTTTTATTTACATTGAAAGAATACCAGTAAATTTTAGTAAGGAAAAAAAATTTTGAAAGTTACACATATTCTTCAGTTCTTATCTGTCCAGAGGCTAATGTTACCAGTAAATACACACCAATCTGTTAGATAGTTAACTCTAAGGGGTTGAACTGTGCTGAGTAGCAACAGCAAAGACTTTTATATGTTAATGCTTTTATTTTGTACCATTTAATTTTTTAACTTGCACGTAAAAAAAAAAAAAAAAAAAAAAAAAAAGAAGAAAGGTAAAAATTCCAGGCAGAGCATATGGAGGGGTACCATAGTTGGCAGTTTTATTTTATGGACTGGAAAATGGATACTAGGAGAAGGTATATAAAAAGCTTATATATCTAACTCCAAAGTCCATACTCTTTCCATTAAACTGAAAATATTAAAAAAAAAAAAAAAAA
>NW_007729737.1:43477-45331 GCF_000696425.1 Galeopterus variegatus
ACTTACTCAAAACTCAACTAAACAAATCATTTTAATGAACATCCAGTCATTCACTTTTAAAACTCATGGGAATGAGCTCTTCTCTTCTATGGCACCTGGGATTTTTCTTATGAATTCCAAAGCAGTCAAATGCCTCAGAGTATCATTTTCTTTTTCTTTTCCTGTCTTCACACTTTTTAAAAAAAAATTTTACATTTATCTCCATTGCTCATCTATAAGATTCAATGTGAAAATAAAGTTTTTAATAAAGAAATGGAGATTAGTATGAGGCAGAAAATATTTCAGTTTCCTTTTCCTATACTCAATAATCTGAGCATTGAGAGTAACTGCAAGTGTCTTGGGCATAAGGCCTATGTCACATTAATTCCCTCAGTGTGACCTAACATCAGAACAATGTTTGATTCTTAAATAATTGCATGTGGAAGGAAAGAAACTGTAATTTAAATAAACACAAAAACCCTCAATCAGTTAATAATGATCATTAAGAAATACTTTGTCAGCCATAGCAATTTCTACTTTAAAATCACATTTAAAACGCAGCAGTTTTCATACATTGTGTGAGAAAATTTATATTATACTATTTTTTAAAGCTACTTAAGCATCCTAATTTTTCTATAGTTATCTTACTCTTTCAATATCCATTATCTTTGTATGCCTAGGGTTTATGCTTAAAGAATCAAGCTATAGTGATAAGTATAGAAACACATTTTTAGTAACTATTGCCATTATACTAAAAATACATTTGGATCTATAAGATTTCACAGACTCAGGACTCTTTCCCAATACCAAATGTCTTGAATTCCCAACAATTGAACAAGAGAATAGTTTTGCATTGCTTTTCTAATTAAAGTGCACAAAGTTAATGGCTTTGGACATCTCTGCAAAATGAGTAAATGTGTACCCCTACCTTGACATTTCCTCTAGTATTGATTTGAAAACACTAAATGTATTTTATTTTGTGTAACCAGAGCACAAAAATCCACCCAGTAATTGTTTTTCATTGATATTCCCTCAGTGAGTTTGTATTTGTTGGATAAAAATTGGCATTTATAATTTAGAGCCAGTCAAATTATAGAATTTGTAGACTGAAGCTCTTTATTTTTATTGGTATAACCTTGCAAAGTGATAGGATGATTTTATACAGCCTATTCATTTATCTCTTATTTCAAAATTGATTAAATAACAACTTTGCCTGTAGAATGGAAAAGGGTAAATTTCTTGGCAATTCATTTTAAAAATACATTTCTTAGAAAACTTATTTTGACACTTTAAGACCAGGGCACCACTAAGAATTCAACTTTCCATTAAATATTTTAACAGAGGACTGTCTTAATACAAGGGTTCAGGTCTGGTCAGCAGGAGGCCTTCCCCAGATTTGTGGTGAACTTACAGACTTTTGCCTTTACATAGGTGTTGCAAACATGAGTAAAGCCCTTATTATTGATTATATGCCATGAAGAAAAAAGCCAGGGTAGTGCATGTGTGGGCAATGAGATGAAGCAGTAGCATAGGTCAAACTGTAGATAAATGAAATATTAGTTCAGCAGTCATATGCTCTCCCTTTCTGGATACAGACCAGCACCAAAGGATGCTGAAACCAGAGAAATTCACACTGAATCCATCTCTCAACACTTCCTGTAAATTATAATTGATGTATAGATAAAACCAGGTTAAAAGGAACATGGAAGTCATTTACCCTTAAAGAAAAGAGAAGTTATAAAAGGCCAGGCCAAAATGGTACATGGAAGTCAGTGAAGAATAATTCCATAATCTTTGCTTTGATGCTTGGGTTGTTGATGGTACGTGATAGTTGGGACCCTCTTTTTTTTTTTTTTTTTTTTTTTTTTTTTTTTT
>NW_007729737.1:45434-49284 GCF_000696425.1 Galeopterus variegatus
AAATTATAATTGATGTATAGATAAAACCAGGTTAAAAGGAACATGGAAGTCATTTACCCTTAAAGAAAAGAGAAGTTATAAAAGGCCAGGCCAAAATGGTACATGGAAGTCAGTGAAGAATAATTCCACAATCTTTGCTTTGATGCTTGGGTTGTTGATGGTACGTGATAGTTGGGGCCCCTTTTTTTTTTTTTTTTTTTTTTTTTTCTTTTTCTTTCTGTGGGACTCAGATAGGCTGGGAACCAAAAGATGGGACTGGAATAATTCCTCCATTAAAGAAATAAATATAAATACATAGAGTAAAATATTCTGGGGTGAGAATTTGGGGCCAAGCACATAGTGAAAGTTATATGAGTGTCAGTCATCTTTGTTTTACTGTTCTTCAACCCCATCTTGAAATGAGGGCCAAGCACATAGTGAAAGTTATATGAGTGTCAGTCATCTTTGTTTTACTGTTCTTCAACCCCATCCTGAAATGAGGGCCAAGCACATAGTGGAAGTTATATGAGTGTCAGTCATCTTTGTTTTACTGTTCTTCAACCCCATCCTCCATCTATTCTTGAAATGAGGGCCAAGCACATAGTGAAAGTTATATGAGTGTCAGTCATCTTTGTTTTACTGTTCTTCAACCCCATCTTGAAATGAGGGCCAAGCACATAGTGAAAGTTATATGAGTGTCAGTCATCTTTGTTTTACTGTTCTTCAACCCCATCCTCCATCTATTCCATATTTAGAAGTAGAGCATTGGGTAGAATTGGATATATTTGGTTTTTAGAACCCCTGTCTTCCATGCCTGAATAGGGGAGCAAGCAGAGTAAAGGGGTCAAGGGATAGATCCTGTCGTATCCCAGGCTAGATTAGCTTGAAATAAACATGATTTTAAAAGTTCTTCTTTGTGGTTCATTGATTTAAAGACTTCACTTGATTGGTCTGAAGGATCCTTCCTCAGGGCAGGAACAGAAACCTAAAACTAGAAAAACTACCCATAGGGCTCTGACTCCAATAATTATCGCCAGTCTCTCTGACTAATCATGCTTGGTTCTCTAAGTGCACATAGATAGAATAGATTTTGATTTTCTGAGACCAATACTTTTTGGGTGTAATAGTGTGTTTTAAAGAAAAATGAAGATGTTATCCAAAAGCCACAATAAAGGAAAATTGACAAATTCATTAATCAGAGTTCTCTCTAGTATAATAGATAATATGCTCACTGAAGCACAAACTTCATAGTTTTTCTAGTTTTGGCATGTGAAGATTTTACTCTTTGTGTCTAAATTCAAAGTTTCTTAATAAAAAAATATACATGACATGCTATTATTTCAAATGGGAAATAATCATTTTAATAAAGGTATATCTTATTTAAAATAAACACATGATTTAACTAATTGAAGGAAGTAAAAACTGATCCTAATTAATGAATTTTCTCATTATTCTTTACCATGGTGTTTCACTGTGGCAAATTAAAGAAGATTCAATAAAACAGTAAAAGGTAATCAAATTATCTCTGCTCAATTTAATTTTTCTGAAGTGTTTAATATATCTTTAAATGTTCATACACAAAAAATGTTGCATTTATAGGATTGCATTATTTTAAATGAATGATAAAAACATTTCACAGTGAAAAGAATTCCATCTTAGAAGCCAGAAGACCTGAATTTTCTTCCTCCCTCCATTAACTGGTCATGAATGTCAGCCCCTCCACACCTCATTTTCCTCACTGGGAAAAGGTGACTGCCTGGAAAACCCTCCACCTGATTCACTAATTCTTCAAGGTTTACCTTAAGTGTCATTTTCCTAGTTTAAATCCTATTGTTAAACTTTGAATTGCATATGTAATTTTTGAGGTATTTAACATCACTTCAATTTAACTATGTAATTATTTCTTTATTATCTATTCCCCAAGGGTCTGTGTTGGGTGCTGGAATACACAAGCAGCCTCAAGTTGTCTCTGACCTCCCTTGCTCCTGTCTCTCAATCTTCTGTCACTCTCCAAAGCACAGGATGAAGCTGTTCTCTCATCTGCCTAAAGTCAGGACTCTCCAAAGAAGACGACAATTACTTATGTTTTTTTTCCCTTAGTTTTCATTAACTTAACTCATATCACAGGAAGGAAAACTGGAGTCTATCAACACACCTAGACTAACTCTTTTGTAACAGACCATTGTCTTCTATTTCCAACCCATTCAATATTTTGAAGAGAATCATTTACCAGTCACTGTCTGCTCTGGGGGTCCACAGACTTTGTCCCTTTTGTGTTTTAGATCCATTGAGACCCCTCCTTAAGAATCAATTACTTCTACACTCTGATCTCCCCTTTCCCTATGAGGACAGGCATATAAACATCTGTATCCCACTGGGAAACTGGAAAATATCTCTCTTGTGATTCCCCATGCTTTGCCCCCTCCCAGCACATTAAATAATCAAATTTGTTTTATCTTTTCTTCATATTAATGTAGATTTGTTAGTGATTTTTATTAATTAACATTCAGGGATGAAGAGGAAGTTTTTCCTTGGCCACTACAACTGTATGCTTCGTATGAAGGTAGGGGAAATGTCTCTTTTATACAGTCTTTGCACATAGTAAGCTTTTAGTTAATACGTGGATTAAAATCAAGGGTAGCAAACTGTTGGGAAAATATAGGAAAATGGTCAGGACCCCTCAGATGTTCAGAATCTTGCCGAGCATTTTATGTAAATATGCACGTGCACCCAGGTGTTCCTTGACTATTGACTAATGTAATTGCACATGTACACTAAGGTGTCCTGGGTTATGGACTTAAGTATGAAGGACCAGCGGCTCTGATCCACAGCCCTCCCCTGCCCCCAGGGTGCCACAGGGAGGCCGCTACTGCTACTGGATGCTGTTGCTGCAAGTTGCTGCCAGTGCCCCTGGGAACCTCCAAGAGGCCGCCGCCGGACCTTGTAAGCTGCTGGACCTGTAAACTTCTGCTGCCATTGCTGAGGGCTGAGCTCTTGTCGTCTGCCAATGGCTCCCAGAATCTTTCCCAGTTGCCTAGTGTGGACCTGCATGTGAGGGGTCTGGTGACCCAGCCTGGCGTGTGAGCGGTCTGGTGACCCAGTCCGTACAATAGGTTTGAAGGGTCTGAGCCCTAGCCCTGATAATACAAATGGAAACTTAGTATAACTAAAATAATGAAACATTTTGGCTTTAGTTATGAATTTCCATAGCCATACAATTAGCATAACTATTGCCATAGCTTTGTGCAATTCCAAATTCTTTCGGTCTGAATATAAAACAGCATAGAATTTAGACACTAGGTAAGCTGGGGACTGTGTGCCCCGTTTAAAATTATAGGATTCTAAAAACACCATTTACACCAAATGAAAGTCTTGTGAGACGTTGTTTTTTGACTTTTAGTTTCTAAGAGTAGGCCAATCAAACACCTAAGTGACAGTAAAACAAAATAAAACAATAGGAGCTAAATGGAATGAATTTCATTAGACAAATCAGCAAAATTTTTCTGTAATGTGTTTCTTATTGCTCTCTGTTCCATAATTGGTTCTTTTTCAATTCCTTCTCCAAGGAACCATTCCTGATGAACTTGACCTTATACTACTGTTTCAAAGTATTCTTATACCTCCATCAGTAACTGTACATAAATGATCCTTAGGTTAAATAGGGCTAATAGGTTAAAAAAATGCTTTGAGAAAATAATTATTAAAAATTTTCACATTTTTACAAAATAAGCTATTTGTAATTCACCATGGGATCCCTTTAAATTATGAACTCTTATTATGTATTTAAATATGTGGTTATGGGCCGGCCCAGTGGCACACTGGATAAGTGCGCCGCTTGGGAAGCGTGGCAGCACTCCCGCCCCAGGGTTCG